>NW_025421845.1:0-67411 GCF_011764305.1 Mustela putorius furo | reverse complement strand
CCCTAACCAATCTAACCCTAACGCTCAAACTAACTCTAACCCTCATAAACTTGTCCCTACCCCAAATTTTAGGAACTTTTTGAACCAATTCCACCTGATCCTGACCCTAAACCTGACACTAGCCTACCCTGGGCTCTCAACTTCCAATCCGCCCCTACGCCTGACCCATGCCAGTTATCATCACCCACTAGACCCTAGAGCCGAATCGTGATCCGACCCCCTTGACCTTAACACTAAACCTGATCCTGGCTTTTCTGACTATGATCCTAACCCTAACCCTGAACTTTGCCTATACCAGACACTGACCCTAAACCTAACCCTGAAAATTGCGATTAGGGACCCTGATCCTAAACCTGACCCTGGCCCTGACCCTAAACCTAACCATGACCCTAACAATGACCACTACATAACCCTGTCCCTGACCCGAATGTGGACTTAAAAAAAACCAATACCTGATCCTGACCGTAAACCTGACACTGACCCTGACCCTGACTCTGACAGTAATGGTAACCCTGACCCTATTGTGAGCCTGACCCTTAACCTAACCATGAACCAACCCTAACCCTGACCCCTACCCTAACCCTAACACTAACCCTGACCCCAACGATGTCTCACCCTAACCCTAACCCTAAGTCTCTCGCTAACACTAACCCTAACCCTAACCCTAACCCCCTAACCTTAACTCGGTCTGAACCCATCTCTGTTCCCAGAAGCGGGGACAATAGTTGCATCCAGGACTCCCAGGGGCTGGGATTGGCTGTGTGGGGGTCACTGGATGAACAGGGCATGGAGTGGTGGGTGAGCCTTGAGCAGCTAGGGGATGGGCACGCTCAGGGTGCTCTGGTGGGAGCAGAAAGTTTGGTAAGGAGCCCCCATTCAATGGTGACCTCACTTCCCTGACGACAGGGCCCAACGGAATTAGAATCCACGTATCCAGGCACCCCATTACAGAGAAAAACCCCCCTGCCCAGCTCATTTCTAGGCACATCCTAAAGGAAGTGACATGTTCTTCTGTTGTACTGAAGCCCTGAGGATGCAGGGAGAAGGTCCCCTCACTGGCAGGTCATATCAGGCTTCCCCAACGCCTCAGGCCCTTTGGCAAATAAAATCAAAAGGTGACACCAGGGAGCTCAGAGTCAGAGAGTCCCACACCTTTTAATTGAGCGGTATAGCTCTAAGTCTCCTCCCCATGTGTGTGTGTGTGTGTGTGTGTGTGTGTGTGTGTGTGTTGTGTGTGTGTGTGTGTGTGTGTGTGTGCCTCTGGGTGTCTGTGGCTCTGTGTGTAAAGAGGACCTGGCCATGCCATCGTGGGTGAAGATGTCCCAAGCAGGAGCAGGATGATGAGGGGTTAGATGCCTGGTGGGCAGGTCATGTTTACATCCCAGTGTAATGCTGGCTAAGTGGGATCGGGTGTGGGGTCTACAGCCTTCTGCCCAGGGTTTTTTCCTGAGAACCTAAAGGGAGGGGACAATGAACCAGGAGCGGGGAGAACCCTAACAGTAACCACTGACCCGTGACCCTGACACTGTGAGCCTGCCCCAAAACCCTAACCCGAGCCCTGACCCTGACCCTGACCCCTAACCCTGACCGTGATCCTGACCTGAACCCTAAACCTAAACCTAAGCCTGATGCTGACCCTGATCCGGACCCTGAACCTAAACCTAAGTCTGAGATAACCTAACTATGACTCATCCCTAAACAGGACCCTGACCTGACCCTAATCCTAATCCTGACGCTGACCTAACCCTGACCCTAACCCTAACCCTGACCCTGACTGTGTGCCTGACCCTAAACCTAAACCTAAAGGTAACCCTAACACTGACCCTAATATGGACCCTGTACCCAAACCGAACACTGACCCTGACCCTAACACTAACCCCTACCCTAAACCAAACCCTCACCCTGACCTTACCCTGTCTAACCCTAACCCACACGATAACACTACTTCTAACTCTAACCCTAACCCCATCCCAAACTTTTCCCCTAAATCTAACTGTGAACCTGAACCGAACATAAAGCAAAGACTGAACCTAAACCTGACCCTGGCCCTGACCTTCACCTGACCCTGACCCTGACCCTAATCCTAACCATGACCTTAACACTGACCACTACATAACCCTGTCCCTGACCCAAATGTGGACTTTAACCAATACCTGATCCTGACGCTAAACCTGACACTGGCCCAAACTTCACCCTGACCCTGACCCAGGCCATGACCATCAACCTAACCCTGACCCTAACAGTGACCCTGATCCAAACCTAACACTAACCCTGAGACTGAATGTGAGCCTGACCCTAACTCTACCCCTAAACGTAACCCTAACCCTGACAGTACCACGGGTCCTCCGCCGATCCTATCGCTGAACCTAACCCTGACACTATACTCTAACCCTACCGCGGATCCTGACCCTAACCAATCTAACCCTAACGCTCAAACTAACTCTAACCCTAACACTAAAACCTAAACTTTAACAATAACCCTTACCTTATAACTGACTATGATCATAACCCTAACCCTGAACTTTGCCTCTACCAGACCCTGACCCTAAACCTGACCCTGGCCCTGACCCTAAACCTAACCATGACACTAACACTGACCACTACATAAACTTGTCCCTAACCCAAATGTGGACTTTGAACCAATACCTGATCCTGACCCTAAACCTGACACTGGCTCTAAACTTCACCCTGACCCTGACCCAGGCCATGATCATAAACCTAACCCTGAGCCTAATAGTGATCCCGACCCTGACCTGAACACTAAACCTGAGCCTGGCTGTTAGCCTACCCTACTCTAACCGTAAATGTAACCCTGACCCTGACACTAACGCGGGCCCTACCCCGAATCCTATTGCTGAAACTAACCCTAACACTAACCCCTAACCTACCACGGACCCTGACCCTAACAAGTTCTAACCCTAACCATCAACCTAACGCTAACCCTAACACTAACGCTGAACTTTAACAATAACCCTGACCCTATAGCTGACTATGATCCTAACCCTAACCCTGAACTTTGCCTATACCAGACACTGACCCTAAACCTAACCCTGAAAATTGCGATTAGGGACCCTGATCCTAAACCTGACCCTGGCCCTGACCCTAAACCTAACCATGACCCTAACAATGACCACTACATAACCCTGTCCCTGACCCGAATGTGGACTTAAAACCAATACCTGATCCTGACCGTAAACCTGACACTGACCCTGACCCTGACTCTGACAGTAATGGTAACCCTGACCCTATTGTGAGCCTGACCCTTAACCTAACCATGAACCTAACCCTAACCCTGACCCCTACCCTAACCCTAACACTAACCCTGACCCCAACGATGTCTCACCCTAACCCTAACCCTAAGTCTCTCGCTAACACTAACCCTAACCCTAACCCTAACCCTAACCTTAACCTTAACTCGGTCTGAACCCATCTCTGTTCCCAGAAGCGGGGACAATAGTTGCATCCAGGACTCCCAGGGGCTGGGATTGGCTGTGTGGGGGTCACTGGATGAACAGGGCATGGAGTGGTGGGTGAGCCTTGAGCAGCTAGGGGATGGGCACGCTCAGGGTGCTCTGGTGGGAGCAGAAAGTTTGGTAAGGAGCCCCCATTCAATGGTGACCTCACTTCCCTGACGACAGGGCCCAACGGAATTAGAATCCACGTATCCAGGCACCCCATTACAGAGAAAACCCCCCTGCCCAGCTCATTTCTAGGCACATCCTAAAGGAAGTGACATGTTCTTCTGTTGTACTGAAGCCCTGAGGATGCAGGGAGAAGAGAGCTCACCCACCATACACGTCCCCTCACTGGCAGGTCATATCAGGCTTCCCCAACGCCTCAGGCCCTTTGGCAAATAAAATCAAAAGGTGACACCAGGGAGCTCAGAGTCAGAGAGTCCCACACCTTTTAATTGAGCGGTATAGCTCTAAGTCTCCTCCCCATGTGTGTGTGTGTGTGTGTGTGTGTGTGTGTGTGTGTGTGTGTGTGTGTGTGTGTGTGTGTGCCTCTGGGTGTCTGTGGCTCTGTGTGTAAAGAGGACCTGGCCATGCCATCGTGGGTGAAGATGTCCCAAGCAGGAGCAGGATGATGAGGGGTTAGATGCCTGGTGGGCAGGTCATGTTTACATCCCAGTGTAATGCTGGCTAAGTGGGATCGGGTGTGGGGTCTACAGCCTTCTGCCCAGGGTTTTTCCTGAGAACCTAAAGGGAGGGGACAATGAACCAGGAGCGGGGAGAACCCTAACAGTAACCACTGACCGTGACCCTGACACTGTGAGCCTGCCCCAAACCCTAACCCGAGCCCTGACCCTGACCCTGACCCTAACCCTGACCGTGATCCTGACCTGAACCCTAAACCTAAACCTAAGCCTGATGCTGACCCTGATCCGGACCCTGAACCTAAACCTAAGTCTGAGATAACCTAACTATGACTCATCCCTAAACAGGACCCTGACCTGACCCTAATCCTAATCCTGACGCTGACCTAACCCTGACCCTAACCCTAACCCCCACCCTGACTGTGTGCCTGACCCTAAACCTAAACCTAAAGGTAACCCTAACACTGACCCTAATATGGACCCTGTACCCAAACCGAACACTGACCCTGACCCTAACACTAACCCCTACCCTAAACCAAACCCTCACCCTGACCTTACCCTGTCTAACCCTAACCCACACGATAACACTACTTCTAACTCTAACCCTAACCCCATCCCAAACTTTTCCCCTAAATCTAACTGTGAACCTGAACCGAACATAAAGCAAAGACTGAACCTAAACCTGACCCTGGCCCTGACCTTCACCTGACCCTGACCCTGACCCTAATCCTAACCATGACCTTAACACTGACCACTACATAACCCTGTCCCTGACCCAAATGTGGACTTTAACCAATACCTGATCCTGACGCTAAACCTGACACTGGCCCAAACTTCACCCTGACCCTGACCCAGGCCATGACCATCAACCTAACCCTGACCCTAACAGTGACCCTGATCCAAACCTAACACTAACCCTGAGACTGAATGTGAGCCTGACCCTAACTCTACCCCTAAACGTAACCCTAACCCTGACAGTACCACGGGTCCTCCGCCGATCCTATCGCTGAACCTAACCCTGACACTATACTCTAACCCTACCGCGGATCCTGACCCTAACCAATCTAACCCTAACGCTCAAACTAACTCTAACCCTAACACTAAACCTAAACTTTAACAATAACCCTTACCTTATAACTGACTATGATCATAACCCTAACCCTGAACTTTGCCTCTACCAGACCCTGACCCTAAACCTGACCCTGGCCCTGACCCTAAACCTAACCATGACACTAACACTGACCACTACATAAACTTGTCCCTAACCCAAATGTGGACTTTGAACCAATACCTGATCCTGACCCTAAACCTGACACTGGCTCTAAACTTCACCCTGACCCTGACCCAGGCCATGATCATAAACCTAACCCTGAGCCTAATAGTGATCCCGACCCTGACCTGAACACTAAACCTGAGCCTGGCTGTTAGCCTACCCTACTCTAACCGTAAATGTAACCCTGACCCTGACACTAACGCGGGCCCTACCCCGAATCCTATTGCTGAAACTAACCCTAACACTAACCCCTAACCTACCACGGACCCTGACCCTAACAAGTTCTAACCCTAACCATCAACCTAACGCTAACCCTAACACTAACGCTGAACTTTAACAATAACCCTGACCCTATAGCTGACTATGATCCTAACCCTAACCCTGAACTTTGCCTATACCAGACACTGACCCTAAACCTAACCCTGAAAATTGCGATTAGGGACCCTGATCCTAAACCTGACCCTGGCCCTGACCCTAAACCTAACCATGACCCTAACAATGACCACTACATAACCCTGTCCCTGACCCGAATGTGGACTTAAAACCAATACCTGATCCTGACCGTAAACCTGACACTGACCCTGACCCTGACTCTGACAGTAATGGTAACCCTGACCCTATTGTGAGCCTGACCCTTAACCTAACCATGAACCTAACCCCCTAACCCTGACCCCTACCCTAACCCTAACACTAACCCTGACCCCAACGATGTCTCACCCTAACCCTAACCCTAAGTCTCTCGCTAACACTAACCCTAACCCTAACCCTAACCCTAACCTAAACCTTAACTCGGTCTGAACCCATCTCTGTTCCCAGAAGCGGGGACAATAGTTGCATCCAGGACTCCCAGGGGCTGGGATTGGCTGTGTGGGGGTCACTGGATGAACAGGGCATGGAGTGGTGGGTGAGCCTTGAGCAGCTAGGGGATGGGCACGCTCAGGGTGCTCTGGTGGGAGCAGAAAGTTTGGTAAGGAGCCCCCATTCAATGGTGACCTCACTTCCCTGACGACAGGGCCCAAGGAATTAGAATCCACGTATCCAGGCACCCCATTACAGAGAACACCCCACTGCCCAGCTCATTTCTATGCACATCCTAAAGGAAGTGACATGTTCTTCTGTTGTACTGAAGCCCTGAGGATGCAGGGAGAAGAGAGCTCACCCACCATACACGTCCCCTCACTGGCAGGTCATATCAGGCTTCCCCAAACGCCTCAGGCCCTTTGCAAAAAATAAAATCAAAAGGTGACACCAGGGAGCTCAGAGTCAGAGAGTCCCACACCTTTTAATTGAGCGGTATAGCTCTAAGTCTCCTCCCCATGTGTGTGTGTGTGTGTGTGTGTGTGTGTGTGTGTGTGTGTGTGTGTGTGTGTGTGTGTGTGCCTCTGGGTGTCTGTGGCTCTGTGTGTAAAGAGGACCTGGCCATGCCATCGTGGATGAAGATGTCCCATGCAGGAGCAGGATGATAGGGGGTTAGATGCCTGGTGGGCAGGTCATGTTTACATCCCAGTGTAATGCTGGCTAAGTGGGATCGGGTGTGGGGTCTACAGCCTTCTGCCCAGGGTTTTTCCTGAGAACCTAAAGGGAGGGGACAATGAACCAGGAGCGGGGAGAACCCTAACAGTAACCACTGACCGTGACCCTGACACTGTGAGCCTGCCCCAAACCCTAACCCGAGCCCTGACCCTGACCCTGACCCTAACCCTGACCGTGATCCTGACCTGAACCCTAAACCTAAACCTAAGCCTGATGCTGACCCTGATCCGGACCCTGAACCTAAACCTAAGTCTGAGATAACCTAACTATGACTCATCCCTAAACAGGACCCTGACCTGACCCTAATCCTAATCCTGACGCTGACCTAACCCTGACCCTAACCCTAACCCTGACCCTGACTGTGTGCCTGACCCTAAACCTAAACCTAAAGGTAACCCTAACACTGACCCTAATATGGACCCTGTACCCAAACCGAACACTGACCCTGACCCTAACACTAACCCCTACCCTAAACCAAACCCTCACCCTGACCTTACCCTGTCTAACCCTAACCCACACGATAACACTACTTCTAACTCTAACCCTAACCCCATCCCAAACTTTTCCCCTAAATCTAACTGTGAACCTGAACCGAACATAAAGCAAAGACTGAACCTAAACCTGACCCTGGCCCTGACCTTCACCTGACCCTGACCCTGACCCTAATCCTAACCATGACCTTAACACTGACCACTACATAACCCTGTCCCTGACCCAAATGTGGACTTTAACCAATACCTGATCCTGACGCTAAACCTGACACTGGCCCAAACTTCACCCTGACCCTGACCCAGGCCATGACCATCAACCTAACCCTGACCCTAACAGTGACCCTGATCCAAACCTAACACTAACCCTGAGACTGAATGTGAGCCTGACCCTAACTCTACCCCTAAACGTAACCCTAACCCTGACAGTACCACGGGTCCTCCGCCGATCCTATCGCTGAACCTAACCCTGACACTATACTCTAACCCTACCGCGGATCCTGACCCTAACCAATCTAACCCTAACGCTCAAACTAACTCTAACCCTAACACTAAAAACTAAACTTTAACAATAACCCTTACCTTATAACTGACTATGATCATAACCCTAACCCTGAACTTTGCCTCTACCAGACCCTGACCCTAAACCTGACCCTGGCCCTGACCCTAAACCTAACCATGACACTAACACTGACCACTACATAAACTTGTCCCTAACCCAAATGTGGACTTTGAACCAATACCTGATCCTGACCCTAAACCTGACACTGGCTCTAAAACTTCACCCTGACCCTGACCCAGGCCATGATCATAAACCTAACCCTGAGCCTAATAGTGATCCCGACCCTGACCTGAACACTAAACCTGAGCCTGGCTGTTAGCCTACCCTACTCTAACCGTAAATGTAACCCTGACCCTGACACTAACGCGGGCCCTACCCCGAATCCTATTGCTGAAACTAACCCTAACACTAACCCCTAACCTACCACGGACCCTGACCCTAACAAGTTCTAACCCTAACCATCAACCTAACGCTAACCCTAACACTAACGCTGAACTTTAACAATAACCCTGACCCTATAGCTGACTATGATCCTAACCCTAACCCTGAACTTTGCCTATACCAGACACTGACCCTAAACCTAACCCTGAAAATTGCGATTAGGGACCCTGATCCTAAACCTGACCCTGGCCCTGACCCTAAAAACCTAACCATGACCCTAACAATGACCACTACATAACCCTGTCCCTGACCCGAATGTGGACTTAAAACCAATACCTGATCCTGACCGTAAACCTGACACTGACCCTGACCCTGACTCTGACAGTAATGGTAACCCTGACCCTATTGTGAGCCTGACCCTTAACCTAACCATGAACCTAACCCTAACCCTGACCCCTACCCTAACCCTAACCCTACTAAACCCTGACCCCAACGATGTCTCACCCTAACCCTAACCCTAAGTCTCTCGCTAACACTAACCCTAACCCTAACCCTAACCCTAACCCTAACCTAACTCGGTCTGAACCCATCTCTGTTCCCAGAAGCGGGGACAATAGTTGCATCCAGGACTCCCAGGGGCTGGGATTGGCTGTGTGGGGGTCACTGGATGAACAGGGCATGGAGTGGTGGGTGAGCCTTGAGCAGCTAGGGGATGGGCACGCTCAGGGTGCTCTGGTGGGAGCAGAAAGTTTGGTAAGGAGCCCCCATTCAATGGTGACCTCACTTCCCTGACGACAGGGCCCAACGGAATTAGAATCCACGTATCCAGGCACCCCATTACAGAGAAAACCCCCCTGCCCAGCTCATTTCTAGGCACATCCTAAAGGAAGTGACATGTTCTTCTGTTGTACTGTACTGAAGCCCTGAGGATGCAGGGAGAAGAGAGCTCACCCACCATACACGTCCCCTCACTGGCAGGTCATATCAGGCTTCCCCAACGCCTCAGGCCCTTTGGCAAATAAAATCAAAAGGTGACACCAGGGAGCTCAGAGTCAGAGAGTCCCACACCTTTTAATTGAGCGGTATAGCTCTAAGTCTCCTCCCCATGTGTGTGTGTGTGTGTGTGTGTGTGTGTGTGTGTGTGTGTGTGTGTGTGTGTGTGTGTGTGTGCCTCTGGGTGTCTGTGGCTCTGTGTGTAAAGAGGACCTGGCCATGCCATCGTGGGTGAAGATGTCCCAAGCAGGAGCAGGATGATGAGGGGTTAGATGCCTGGTGGGCAGGTCATGTTTACATCCCAGTGTAATGCTGGCTAAGTGGGATCGGGTGTGGGGTCTACAGCCTTCTGCCCAGGGTTTTTCCTGAGAACCTAAAGGGAGGGGACAATGAACCAGGAGCGGGGAGAACCCTAACAGTAACCACTGACCGTGACCCTGACACTGTGAGCCTGCCCCAAACCCTAACCCGAGCCCTGACCCTGACCCTGACCCTAACCCTGACCGTGATCCTGACCTGAACCCTAAACCTAAACCTAAGCCTGATGCTGACCCTGATCCGGACCCTGAACCTAAACCTAAGTCTGAGATAACCTAACTATGACTCATCCCTAAACAGGACCCTGACCTGACCCTAATCCTAATCCTGACGCTGACCTAACCCTGACCCTAACCCTAACCCTGACCCTGACTGTGTGCCTGACCCTAAACCTAAACCTAAAGGTAACCCTAACACTGACCCTAATATGGACCCTGTACCCAAACCGAACACTGACCCTGACCCTAACACTAACCCCTACCCTAAACCAAACCCTCACCCTGACCTTACCCTGTCTAACCCTAACCCACACGATAACACTACTTCTAACTCTAACCCTAACCCCCCATCCCAAACTTTTCCCCTAAATCTAACTGTGAACCTGAACCGAACATAAAGCAAAGACTGAACCTAAACCTGACCCTGGCCCTGACCTTCACCTGACCCTGACCCTGACCCTAATCCTAACCATGACCTTAACACTGACCACTACATAACCCTGTCCCTGACCCAAATGTGGACTTTAACCAATACCTGATCCTGACGCTAAACCTGACACTGGCCCAAACTTCACCCCCTGACCCTGACCCAGGCCATGACCATCAACCTAACCCTGACCCTAACAGTGACCCTGATCCAACCTAACACTAACCCTGAGACTGAATGTGAGCCTGACCCTAACTCTACCCCTAAACGTAACCCTAACCCTGACAGTACCACGGGTCCTCCGCCGATCCTATCGCTGAACCTAACCCTGACACTATACTCTAACCCTACCGCGGATCCTGACCCTAACCAATCTAACCCTAACGCTCAAACTAACTCTAACCCTAACACTAAACCTAAACTTTAACAATAACCCTTACCTTATAACTGACTATGATCATAACCCTAACCCTGAACTTTGCCTCTACCAGACCCTGACCCTAAACCTGACCCTGGCCCTGACCCTAAACCTAACCATGACACTAACACTGACCACTACATAAACTTGTCCCTAACCCAAATGTGGACTTTGAACCAATACCTGATCCTGACCCTAAACCTGACACTGGCTCTAAACTTCACCCTGACCCTGACCCAGGCCATGATCATAAACCTAACCCTGAGCCTAATAGTGATCCCGACCCTGACCTGAACACTAAACCTGAGCCTGGCTGTTAGCCTACCCTACTCTAACCGTAAATGTAACCCTGACCCTGACACTAACGCGGGCCCTACCCCGAATCCTATTGCTGAAACTAACCCTAACACTAACCCCTAACCTACCACGGACCCTGACCCTAACAAGTTCTAACCCTAACCATCAACCTAACGCTAACCCTAACACTAACGCTGAACTTTAACAATAACCCTGACCCTATAGCTGACTATGATCCTAACCCTAACCCTGAACTTTGCCTATACCAGACACTGACCCTAAACCTAACCCTGAAAATTGCGATTAGGGACCCTGATCCTAAACCTGACCCTGGCCCTGACCCTAAACCTAACCATGACCCTAACAATGACCACTACATAACCCTGTCCCTGACCCGAATGTGGACTTAAAACCAATACCTGATCCTGACCGTAAACCTGACACTGACCCTGACCCTGACTCTGACAGTAATGGTAACCCTGACCCTATTGTGAGCCTGACCCTTAACCTAACCATGAACCTAACCCTAACCCTGACCCCTACCCTAACCCTAACACTAACCCTGACCCCAACGATGTCTCACCCTAACCCTAACCCTAAGTCTCTCGCTAACACTAACCCTAACCCTAACCCTAACCCTAACCCTAACCTTAACTCGGTCTGAACCCATCTCTGTTCCCAGAAGCGGGGACAATAGTTGCATCCAGGACTCCCAGGGGCTGGGATTGGCTGTGTGGGGGTCACTGGATGAACAGGGCATGGAGTGGTGGGTGAGCCTTGAGCAGCTAGGGGATGGGCACGCTCAGGGTGCTCTGGTGGGAGCAGAAAGTTTGGTAAGGAGCCCCCATTCAATGGTGACCTCACTTCCCTGACGACAGGGCCCAACGGAATTAGAATCCACGTATCCAGGCACCCCATTACAGAGAAAACCCCCCTGCCCAGCTCATTTCTAGGCACATCCTAAAGGAAGTGACATGTTCTTCTGTTGTACTGAAGCCCTGAGGATGCAGGGAGAAGAGAGCTCACCCACCATACACGTCCCCTCACTGGCAGGTCATATCAGGCTTCCCCAACGCCTCAGGCCCTTTGGCAAATAAAATCAAAAGGTGACACCAGGGAGCTCAGAGTCAGAGAGTCCCACACCTTTTAATTGAGCGGTATAGCTCTAAGTCTCCTCCCCATGTGTGTGTGTGTGTGTGTGTGTGTGTGTGTGTGTGTGTGTGTGTGTGTGTGTGTGTGCCTCTGGGTGTCTGTGGCTCTGTGTGTAAAGAGGACCTGGCCATGCCATCGTGGGTGAAGATGTCCCAAGCAGGAGCAGGATGATAGGGGGTTAGATGCCTGGTGGGCAGGTCATGTTTACATCCCAGTGTAATGCTGGCTAAGTGGGATCGGGTGTGGGGTCTACAGCCTTCTGCCCAGGGTTTTTCCTGAGAACCTAAAGGGAGGGGACAATGAACCAGGAGCGGGGAGAACCCTAACAGTAACCACTGACCGTGACCCTGACACTGTGAGCCTGCCCCAAACCCTAACCCGAGCCCTGACCCTGACCCTGACCCTAACCCTGACCGTGATCCTGACCTGAACCCTAAACCTAAACCTAAGCCTGATGCTGACCCTGATCCGGACCCTGAACCTAAACCTAAGTCTGAGATAACCTAACTATGACTCATCCCTAAACAGGACCCTGACCTGACCCTAATCCTAATCCTGACGCTGACCTAACCCTGACCCTAACCCTAACCCTGACCCTGACTGTGTGCCTGACCCTAAACCTAAACCTAAAGGTAACCCTAACACTGACCCTAATATGGACCCTGTACCCAAACCGAACACTGACCCTGACCCTAACACTAACCCCTACCCTAAACCAAACCCTCACCCTGACCTTACCCTGTCTAACCCTAACCCACACGATAACACTACTTCTAACTCTAACCCTAACCCCATCCCAAACTTTTCCCCTAAATCTAACTGTGAACCTGAACCGAACATAAAGCAAAGACTGAACCTAAACCTGACCCTGGCCCTGACCTTCACCTGACCCTGACCCTGACCCTAATCCTAACCATGACCTTAACACTGACCACTACATAACCCTGTCCCTGACCCAAATGTGGACTTTAACCAATACCTGATCCTGACGCTAAACCTGACACTGGCCCAAACTTCACCCTGACCCTGACCCAGGCCATGACCATCAACCTAACCCTGACCCTAACAGTGACCCTGATCCAAACCTAACACTAACCCTGAGACTGAATGTGAGCCTGACCCTAACTCTACCCCCCTAAACGTAACCCTAACCCTGACAGTACCACGGGTCCTCCGCCGATCCTATCGCTGAACCTAACCCTGACACTATACTCTAACCCTACCGCGGATCCTGACCCTAACCAATCTAACCCTAACGCTCAAACTAACTCTAACCCTAACACTAAACCTAAACTTTAACAATAACCCTTACCTTATAACTGACTATGATCATAACCCTAACCCTGAACTTTGCCTCTACCAGACCCTGACCCTAAACCTGACCCTGGCCCTGACCCTAAACCTAACCATGACACTAACACTGACCACTACATAAACTTGTCCCTAACCCAAATGTGGACTTTGAACCAATACCTGATCCTGACCCTAAACCTGACACTGGCTCTAAACTTCACCCTGACCCTGACCCAGGCCATGATCATAAACCTAACCCTGAGCCTAATAGTGATCCCGACCCTGACCTGAACACTAAACCTGAGCCTGGCTGTTAGCCTACCCTACTCTAACCGTAAATGTAACCCTGACCCTGACACTAACGCGGGCCCTACCCCGAATCCTATTGCTGAAACTAACCCTAACACTAACCCCTAACCTACCACGGACCCTGACCCTAACAAGTTCTAACCCTAACCATCAACCTAACGCTAACCCTAACACTAACGCTGAACTTTAACAATAACCCTGACCCTATAGCTGACTATGATCCTAACCCTAACCCTGAACTTTGCCTATACCAGACACTGACCCTAAACCTAACCCTGAAAATTGCGATTAGGGACCCTGATCCTAAACCTGACCCTGGCCCTGACCCTAAACCTAACCATGACCCTAACAATGACCACTACATAACCCTGTCCCTGACCCGAATGTGGACTTAAAACCAATACCTGATCCTGACCGTAAACCTGACACTGACCCTGACCCTGACTCTGACAGTAATGGTAACCCTGACCCTATTGTGAGCCTGACCCTTAACCTAACCATGAACCTAACCCTAACCCTGACCCCTACCCTAACCCTAACACTAACCCTGACCCCAACGATGTCTCACCCTAACCCTAACCCTAAGTCTCTCGCTAACACTAACCCTAACCCTAACCCTAACCCTAACCCTAACCTTAACTCGGTCTGAACCCATCTCTGTTCCCAGAAGCGGGGACAATAGTTGCATCCAGGACTCCCAGGGGCTGGGATTGGCTGTGTGGGGGTCACTGGATGAACAGGGCATGGAGTGGTGGGTGAGCCTTGAGCAGCTAGGGGATGGGCACGCTCAGGGTGCTCTGGTGGGAGCAGAAAGTTTGGTAAGGAGCCCCCATTCAATGGTGACCTCACTTCCCTGACGACAGGGCCCAACGGAATTAGAATCCACGTATCCAGGCACCCCATTACAGAGAAAACCCCCCTGCCCAGCTCATTTCTAGGCACATCCTAAAGGAAGTGACATGTTCTTCTGTTGTACTGAAGCCCTGAGGATGCAGGGAGAAGAGAGCTCACCCACCATACACGTCCCCTCACTGGCAGGTCATATCAGGCTTCCCCAACGCCTCAGGCCCTTTGGCAAATAAAATCAAAAGGTGACACCAGGGAGCTCAGAGTCAGAGAGTCCCACACCTTTTAATTGAGCGGTATAGCTCTAAGTCTCCTCCCCATGTGTGTGTGTGTGTGTGTGTGTGTGTGTGTGTGTGTGTGTGTGTGTGTGTGTGTGTGCCTCTGGGTGTCTGTGGCTCTGTGTGTAAAGAGGACCTGGCCATGCCATCGTGGGTGAAGATGTCCCAAGCAGGAGCAGGATGATGAGGGGTTAGATGCCTGGTGGGCAGGTCATGTTTACATCCCAGTGTAATGCTGGCTAAGTGGGATCGGGTGTGGGGTCTACAGCCTTCTGCCCAGGGTTTTTCCTGAGAACCTAAAGGGAGGGGACAATGAACCAGGAGCGGGGAGAACCCTAACAGTAACCACTGACCGTGACCCTGACACTGTGAGCCTGCCCCAAACCCTAACCCGAGCCCTGACCCTGACCCTGACCCTAACCCTGACCGTGATCCTGACCTGAACCCTAAACCTAAACCTAAGCCTGATGCTGACCCTGATCCGGACCCTGAACCTAAACCTAAGTCTGAGATAACCTAACTATGACTCATCCCTAAACAGGACCCTGACCTGACCCTAATCCTAATCCTGACGCTGACCTAACCCTGACCCTAACCCTAACCCTGACCCTGACTGTGTGCCTGACCCTAAACCTAAACCTAAAGGTAACCCTAACACTGACCCTAATATGGACCCTGTACCCAAACCGAACACTGACCCTGACCCTAACACTAACCCCTACCCTAAACCAAACCCTCACCCTGACCTTACCCTGTCTAACCCTAACCCACACGATAACACTACTTCTAACTCTAACCCTAACCCCATCCCAAACTTTTCCCCTAAATCTAACTGTGAACCTGAACCGAACATAAAGCAAAGACTGAACCTAAACCTGACCCTGGCCCTGACCTTCACCTGACCCTGACCCTGACCCTAATCCTAACCATGACCTTAACACTGACCACTACATAACCCTGTCCCTGACCCAAATGTGGACTTTAACCAATACCTGATCCTGACGCTAAACCTGACACTGGCCCAAACTTCACCCTGACCCTGACCCAGGCCATGACCATCAACCTAACCCTGACCCTAACAGTGACCCTGATCCAAACCTAACACTAACCCTGAGACTGAATGTGAGCCTGACCCTAACTCTACCCCTAAACGTAACCCTAACCCTGACAGTACCACGGGTCCTCCGCCGATCCTATCGCTGAACCTAACCCTGACACTATACTCTAACCCTACCGCGGATCCTGACCCTAACCAATCTAACCCTAACGCTCAAACTAACTCTAACCCTAACACTAAACCTAAACTTTAACAATAACCCTTACCTTATAACTGACTATGATCATAACCCTAACCCTGAACTTTGCCTCTACCAGACCCTGACCCTAAACCTGACCCTGGCCCTGACCCTAAACCTAACCATGACACTAACACTGACCACTACATAAACTTGTCCCTAACCCAAATGTGGACTTTGAACCAATACCTGATCCTGACCCTAAACCTGACACTGGCTCTAAACTTCACCCTGACCCTGACCCAGGCCATGATCATAAACCTAACCCTGAGCCTAATAGTGATCCCGACCCTGACCTGAACACTAAACCTGAGCCTGGCTGTTAGCCTACCCTACTCTAACCGTAAATGTAACCCTGACCCTGACACTAACGCGGGCCCTACCCCGAATCCTATTGCTGAAACTAACCCTAACACTAACCCCTAACCTACCACGGACCCTGACCCTAACAAGTTCTAACCCTAACCATCAACCTAACGCTAACCCTAACACTAACGCTGAACTTTAACAATAACCCTGACCCTATAGCTGACTATGATCCTAACCCTAACCCTGAACTTTGCCTATACCACCAGACACTGACCCTAAACCTAACCCTGAAAATTGCGATTAGGGACCCTGATCCTAAACCTGACCCTGGCCCTGACCCTAAACCTAACCATGACCCTAACAATGACCACTACATAACCCTGTCCCTGACCCGAATGTGGACTTAAAACCAATACCTGATCCTGACCGTAAACCTGACACTGACCCTGACCCTGACTCTGACAGTAATGGTAACCCTGACCCTATTGTGAGCCTGACCCTTAACCTAACCATGAACCTAACCCTAACCCTGACCCCTACCCTAACCCTAACACTAACCCTGACCCCAACGATGTCTCACCCTAACCCTAACCCTAAGTCTCTCGCTAACGCTAACCCTAACCCTAACCCTAACCCTAACCCCTAACCTTAACTCGGTCTGAACCCATCTCTGTTCCCAGAAGCGGGGACAATAGTTGCATCCAGGACTCCCAGGGGCTGGGATTGGCTGTGTGGGGGTCACTGGATGAACAGGGCATGGAGTGGTGGGTGAGCCTTGAGCAGCTAGGGGATGGGCACGCTCAGGGTGCTCTGGTGGGAGCAGAAAGTTTGGTAAGGAGCCCCCATTCAATGGTGACCTCACTTCCCTGACGACAGGGCCCAACGGAATTAGAATCCACGTATCCAGGCACCCCATTACAGAGAAAACCCCCCCTGCCCAGCTCATTTCTAGGCACATCCTAAAGGAAGTGACATGTTCTTCTGTTGTACTGAAGCCCTGAGGATGCAGGGAGAAGAGAGCTCACCCACCATACACGTCCCCTCACTGGCAGGTCATATCAGGCTTCCCCAACGCCTCAGGCCCTTTGGCAAATAAAATCAAAAGGTGACACCAGGGAGCTCAGAGTCAGAGAGTCCCACACCTTTTAATTGAGCGGTATAGCTCTAAGTCTCCTCCCCATGTGTGTGTGTGTGTGTGTGTGTGTGTGTGTGTGTGTGTGTGTGTGTGTGTGTGTGTGTGCCTCTGGGTGTCTGTGGCTCTGTGTGTAAAGAGGACCTGGCCATGCCATCGTGGGTGAAGATGTCCCAAGCAGGAGCAGGATGATGAGGGGTTAGATGCCTGGTGGGCAGGTCATGTTTACATCCCAGTGTAATGCTGGCTAAGTGGGATCGGGTGTGGGGTCTACAGCCTTCTGCCCAGGGTTTTTTCCTGAGAACCTAAAGGGAGGGGACAATGAACCAGGAGCGGGGAGAACCCTAACAGTAACCACTGACCGTGACCCTGACACTGTGAGCCTGCCCCAAACCCTAACCCGAGCCCTGACCCTGACCCTGACCCTAACCCTGACCGTGATCCTGACCTGAACCCTAAACCTAAACCTAAGCCTGATGCTGACCCTGATCCGGACCCTGAACCTAAACCTAAGTCTGAGATAACCTAACTATGACTCATCCCTAAACAGGACCCTGACCTGACCCTAATCCTAATCCTGACGCTGACCTAACCCTGACCCTAACCCTAACCCTGACCCTGACTGTGTGCCTGACCCTAAACCTAAACCTAAAGGTAACCCTAACACTGACCCTAATATGGACCCTGTACCCAAACCGAACACTGACCCTGACCCTACCTACTAACCCCTACCCTAAACCAAACCCTCACCCTGACCTTACCCTGTCTAACCCTAACCCACACGATAACACTACTTCTAACTCTAACCCTAACCCCATCCCAAACTTTTCCCCCTAATCTAACTGTGAACCTGAACCGAACATAAAGCAAAGACTGAAACCTAAACCTGACCCTGGCCCTGACCTTCACCTGACCCTGACCCTGACCCTAATCCTAACCATGACCTTAACACTGACCACTACATAACCCTGTCCCTGACCCAAATGTGGACTTTAACCAATACCTGATCCTGACGCTAAACCTGACACTGGCCCAAACTTCACCCTGACCCTGACCCAGGCCATGACCATCAACCTAACCCTGACCCTAACAGTGACCCTGATCCAAACCTAACACTAACCCTGAGACTGAATGTGAGCCTGACCCTAACTCTACCCCTAAACGTAACCCTAACCCTGACAGTACCACGGGTCCTCCGCCGATCCTATCGCTGAACCTAACCCTGACACTATACTCTAACCCTACCGCGGATCCTGACCCTAACCAATCTAACCCTAACGCTCAAACTAACTCTAACCCTAACACTAAACCTAAACTTTAACAATAACCCTTACCTTATAACTGACTATGATCATAACCCTAACCCTGAACTTTGCCTCTACCAGACTCTGACCCTAAACCTGACCCTGGCCCTGACCCTAAACCTAACCATGACACTAACACTGACCACTACATAAACTTGTCCCTAACCCAAATGTGGACTTTGAACCAATACCTGATCCTGACCCTAAACCTGACACTGACTCTAAACTTCACCCTGACCCTGACCCAGGCCATGATCATAAACCTAACCCTGAGCCTAATAGTGATCCCGACCCTGACCTGAACACTAAACCTGAGCCTGGCTGTTAGCCTACCCTACTCTAACCGTAAATGTAACCCTGACCCTGACACTAACGCGGGCCCCTACCCCGAATCCTATTGCTGAAACTAACCCTAACACTAACCCCTAACCTACCACGGACCCTGACCCTAACAAGTTCTAACCCTAACCATCAACCTAACGCTAACCCTAACACTAACGCTGAACTTTAACAATAACCCTGACCCTATAGCTGACTATGATCCTAACCCTAACCCTGAACTTTGCCTATACCAGACACTGACCCTAAACCTAACCCTGAAAATTGCGATTAGGGACCCTGATCCTAAACCTGACCCTGGCCCTGACCCTAAACCTAACCATGACCCTAACAATGACCACTACATAACCCTGTCCCTGACCCGAATGTGGACTTAAAACCAAATACCTGATCCTGACCGTAAACCTGACACTGACCCTGACCCTGACTCTGACAGTAATGGTAACCCTGACCCTATTGTGAGCCTGACCCTTAACCTAACCATGAACCTAACCCTAACCCTGACCCCTACCCTAACCCTAACACTAACCCTGACCCCAACGATGTCTCACCCTAACCCTAACCCTAAGTCTCTCGCTAACACTAACCCTAACCCTAACCCTAACCCTAACCTTAACTCGGTCTGAACCCATCTCTGTTCCCAGAAGCGGGGACAATAGTTTGCATCCAGGACTCCCAGGGGCTGGGATTGGCTGTGTGGGGGTCACTGGATGAACAGGGCATGGAGTGGTGGGTGAGCCTTGAGCAGCTAGGGGATGGGCACGCTCAGGGTGCTCTGGTGGGAGCAGAAAGTTTGGTAAGGAGCCCCCATTCAATGGTGACCTCACTTCCCTGACGACAGGGCCCAACGGAATTAGAATCCACGTATCCAGGCACCCCATTACAGAGAGGAGCCTGTTCCTTCCTTTTTACGTCTGGGGACATCAGTCTACGGGTCTGAGTGCAGGTAGGTGCTCAGATGGGCCCAGATTGCCCCTGTTTGTCCTGGGAAGCCACAAATATTGGGATGGCCTCAGGGACTTTGGAGGTTTATCCTCTTCGTAGGGTTGTGGCCATTGGAATGGGCACATACAATTCCCTTGGAGAGGGCAAGCACAGTCGTCAGGTTTGGCTCCAGGGCCCTGAGCCTGTAGGGTGTTTAGGCCACGGCTGTTTGGGACAGTTGTCTGGAAACACAAACTAGGCTTATGTTTCCGGTCATAGGTATGGCAGGACGGATCTACAGACGATGAGAGGAACTCCTCGGGATATAAAAAAGGGCGAGTGTGAGGCTCTTGCTCATGTTTTTCTCTCTGGACATCGTGTCACTCATGGTCTTGAAATTTCCGGGAGACTTCATGGGAAAAGGACGAGTCTTACTCTCTGGGGGTTTGGCTTCGTCCAAAGAGTTTGGGGTCATTCTATGGGATTGAAGAAATCCGTTGTTCTGTTTTGTTTTTTTTTTTTCAACCTCAGGTGTCCCACCGATGAGGGATTCCAGAGTAGAGCCCTGGGGAGGGGCGACTGGACAACCAGAAATCTGGTTAAAAATTGGGGCCTAGGGACATGTCAAGCCCATTATGACATCAAATGGTCCAGCCACTGAGAGGACGTACTAGATGTCAGGACTCACGCTGAGGGTCACAATGCGTGTTTATGCCCTCGTCGCACACAAGAATGGGCGGGGCCTCAGGGTGAATGCTGGTTTCTCCTACACTGAACGTTGGACAACATGCCAACCACAAGGTTTCTTGCCATGGGTAAGGAAGAGTTCTGATTTCTTCATCACAGTCACCCCTGGGCAGTGATTGGAGATAAGGTCTAGTTTCTGAAGCCTGAAAACCGAAGTTGAGAAGAGATGACGACCTAAGGCCATGGCGGATCCGATGTGCTCAGTGTGCGGCCAGCTGTCTGGGTGGGACCAGGAAGTCCAGGCTCAGCCTTGTCAGAATGGGCATTAGTGCCCAAGTCAGCCTATATATTTGGGGTGCAGCAGGTTGATCCTCATTGGGGGTTTCTGGGTAGCCCCAGAGGGCAATGTTTTTCTTCTGGACGGTAGGCAGAGTGCTGCATTGCATTTCTATATTGCCAAACTGAAGGGCTTCTGGGCCAGTAGTCTGAGGACGGAAGTCTGAGAACCCAAGCTAGGCCTAGGTTTCTGGGTGAGGAAAATGATGCAGAAATCCGAACTCTTTCCCCATGGCAAGTAACCTTGTGGTTGGCATGTTGTCCAAGTTTCAGTGTAGATGAAACCAGTGTGGCAGATGAGGCCCCGCCCATTCTTGCGGGCCACATTGGTCACAAACACACATTGTGACCCCCAGCCTGAGCCCAGTCCTCAGGTAAGGCCTCTCAGTGGCTGGATGGAGAGACAGCATATTGGGCTCGCCATGCCCCTAGGCCCCAATTTTTTAACCATAGTTCGGGTTGTCCCTTCACTCTTCCCCCAGGTCTCTGCTTTGGAATTCCTCTTTTGGTGGGACACCTGGGGTAACAAACATGAAAGGCGTCCTCCCATCCCACAGATTGCTGGAAAACAATTGGGATCGGGCCAAATCCACAGAGAGCAAGATTCGTCCATGGCCCATGAGGCCTCCCCAACATTCCACGGCCATCGCTGAATCAAAATCCAGAGATAAAAGCCTAAGCACTCGCCTCAGACTCGATTATTCTTCATATCCTGAAGAGTTCTTCAGATGAGAACCTACACGGCACTCGAAAGCACCCAAAAATATATAGTCTAACCTGGGCACTAATGCTCTGTCTGACAACCTGAGGCCAGACCTCATGACCAACACCCAGACAGCTGACCGCACACTGAACACATCAGAACTGCCATAGCCTTAGGTCATCATCTCTTCCCTACCTCAGTTTTCAGGCTTCAGAACCTAGACCTTATCTCCAATCACTGCCCAGGGGTGAATGTGATGCAGAAATCAGAACTCTTCCTTATCCATGTCAAGAAACCTTGTGGTTGGCATGTTGTCCAACGTTCAGTGTAAGAGAAACCAGCCTTCACCCTGAGGCCCCGCCCATTTTTGATTGCGACGAGGACATAAACACGCATTGTGACCCTCAGCATGAGTCCTGTCCACTAGTATGTCCACTCAGGGGCTGGCCCATTAGATGTCATAATGGGCTGGAGATGTTCCTAGGCCCCAATTTTTAACCAGATTTCTGGTTGTCCAGTCGCCCCTCCCCAGGGCTCTACTTTGGAATCCCTCATTTTGTGGGACACCTGAGGTTCAAAAAAAAAAAAAAAACAAATCAACAACAACAGAACAAGGGATTTCTTCCTTCCCACATAATGACCCAAAACTCTTTGGAAGGGGTCAAACCCCCTGAGAGTAAGACTCGTCCATTTCCCATGAAGTCACCGGGAAATTTCACGACCATGAGTGACACGATATCCAGAGACAAAAACTTGAGCAAGAGCCTCACACTCGCCCTTTTTTTCATATCCCGAAGAGTTGTCCTCATGGTCTGTAGATCAGTCCTGCCATACTTATGACGCGAAACATAAGCCGAGTTTGTGTTTTCAGACAACTGTCCAAACTGCCCTGGCCTACCCACCCTACAGGCTCAGGCTCCAGGAGCCAAACCTGACGACTGTGCTTGCCCTCTCCAAGGGAATTGTATGTGCCCATTACAATGGCCACAACCCTACGAAGAGGATAAACCTCCAAAGTCCCTGAGGCCATCCCAATATTTGTGGCTTCCCAGGACAAACAGGGGCAATCTGGGCCCATCTGAGCACCTACCGGCACTCAGACCTGTAGACTGATGTCCCCAGAGGTAAAAAGGAACGAACAGGCCCCTCGGCACCTATCCGATCCATTGCTTTGGTTTCCAGGCATCTCTCCTCAGAGGCCTGGATTTCAATAACAGCATATGGCTGTTTATTGTCTTATCCATCAGAACTAATCTCATCTACACATGGGAAACTTGCACGATGGAGCTGTGTGAAAGCCTCTCTTTAGGAGAACAATTCAGAGCCCCTGTGCCACTGCTTCATTCCAAGGTCTCCATAGACACAAAATCATATTAGGACACATCCACGGGAGAGTCCATTTCAAGTCAGCCTCTTCAGTTGTTCCACGAGATCCAGCAGATCAAACCTCTCTTGTTGCCTGGAGACAATTGGAATGCGAGGTGGACTACGAAGCCATCCATCCTTAGAACCCTGCTCGGAATCGTTTCCTGAAGCCAACCAACAGGTCCTAATTTTCCTGCAGAAGAAACTTTGCAGTTGGGAGCTTCTCACAACTCCCATCGTGGGAAAACCCCCAAGGCCTCGTGATCCACCCCCCCTTCAAGAAGGGGATATCAGGGACCGAAAGCCCCATGAGAGCGATCGTCTGATCCTCGGCCTGACATTAGATGCACGAGATCTCGAATCAGGTCTGTAGATTGTGCCTGCCATATCCTCACCCAGAAACCTAGGCCTAGCATGGGTTCTCAGACTTCCGTCCTCAGACTACTGGCCCACAAGCCCTCCAGTTTGGCAATCCAGAACTACAATGCAGCATTCTGCGTGACCTCCAGAAGAAAAACATAGCACTCTGGGGCTACCCAGAAACCACAAATGAGGATCAACCTGCATGCCTTTTGCCTGTACCTCAAATATACAGGCTGACCTGGGCACTAATGCCCTTTCTGATACAGCCTGAGACTGGAACTCCAGGCCCCACCCAGACAGCTGGCCGCACACGGAGCACATCGGACCCGTCATGGCCTTAGTTCGTCATCTCTTCCAAAAACTCGGTTTCAGGCTTCAGAACCTAGACCTTATCTCCAATCACCCGCCCGGGTTTGAAAATGATGCAGGAATCAGAACTCTTTCCCCATGACAAGAAATCTTGTGGTTGGCATGTTGTCCAAAGTTCAGTGTAGTTGAAAGCAGTGTGGCCCATGAGGCCCCGCCCATGCTTGCGGGCCACATTGGTCACAAACATACATTGTGATCCTCAGACTGAGCCCAGTACTCATGTAAGGCCTCTCAGTGGCTGGATGGAGAGAAAGCATGTTGGGCTTGCCATGCCCCTAGGCCGCAAGTTTTAAACATAGTTCGGTTTGTCCCTTCATTCATTCCACAGGGCTCTGCTTTGGAATTCCTCTTTTGGTGGGACACCTGAGGTAACAAACCTGAAAGGAGTCCTCCCATCCCACAGAATGACGAAAAAAAACAATTGGGATCGGGCCAAGTCCACAGAGAGCAAGATTCGTCCATGGCCCGTGAGGCCTCCACAACATTCCACGGCCATCTCTGATACAAAATCCAGAGACAAAAAGCCTGAGCCCGTGCTTCAGACTCGCGCATTCTTCATATCCTGAAGAGTTCTTCAGATAAGAACTTACACGGCACTCGAATGCACCCAAAATATATATAGTCTAACCTGGGCACTAATGCACTGTCTGACAACCTGAGCCCGGACATCGTGACCAACACCCAGACAGCTGACCGCACACTGAGCTCATCAGACCCGCCATAGCCTTAGGACATCATCTCTTCCCTACCTCAGTTTTCAGGCTTCAGAACCTAGACCTTATCTCCAATCACTGCCCAGGGGTGACTGTGATGCAGAAATCAGAACTCTTCCTTACCCATGGCAAGAAACCTTGTGGTTGGTATGTTGTCCAACGTTCAGTGTAGGAGAAACCAGCATTCACCCTGAAGCCCCGCCCATGGTAGAGTGCAACGAGGGCATAAACATGCATTGTGACCCTCAGCGTGAGTCCTGTCCTCTAGAACGTCCTCTCAGTGGCTGGATCATTAGATGTCATAATGGACTTGACATGTCCCTATGCCCCAATATTTAACCAGATTTCTGGTTGTCCATTCGCCCCTCCCAAGGGCCCTACTCTGGAATCCCTCATTTGGTGGGACACCTGAGGTTGAAAAACAGAACAAAAAAAATCAACAACAACAGAACACGGACATTTTCCATCCCACAGAATGACCCCAAACTCTTTGGATGGGGCCATCCCCCCAGAGAGTAAGACTCGTCCATTTAACATGAAGTTACCCGGAAATTTCACGACCATGTGTGACACTATATTCACAGACAAATACGTGAGCAAGAGCCTCACACTCGCCCTTTTTTCATATCCCAAAGTGTTCTCCTCATGGTCTGTAGATCAGTCCTGCCATACCTATGACCCAAAACTTAAGACGAGTTTGTGTTTTCAGACAACTTTCCAAACAGCCCTGGCCTACACACCCTACAGGCTCATGCCCCTGGAGCCAAACCTGACGACTGTGATTGCCCTCTCCAAGGGAATTGTATGTGCCCATTCCAATGGCCACAACCCTCCTAAGAGTATAAACCCTCCAAAGTCCTTGAGGCCATCCCAATATTGCGGCTTCCCAGGACAAATGGGGCATTCTGGGCCCATCTGAGCACCTACTTGCCCTCAGACCCTTAGACTGATGTGCCCAGAGGTAAAAAGGAATGAACAGGCCCCTAGGCACCTATCGCATCCATTGCTTTGGTTTCCAGGCATCTCTCCTCAGAGGCCTGGCTTTCAATAACAGCAAATGTCTGTTTCTTGACTCACCCATCAGAACAAATCTCATTTACACATGGGAAAATTGCACGATGGAGCTCTGTGAAAGCCTCTCTTTAGGAGAACCCTTCAGGGCCCCAGTGCCACTGCTTCATTCCAAGGTCTCCACACACAAAAATCATATTAGGACACATACACGGGAGAGTCCATTTCAACTCAGCCTCCTCGGTTGCTCCCCCAGATCCAGCAGATCTAACCTGTTTTCTTGCTTGGAGACAATTGGAATGCGAGGTAGGCTTCCCAGCCATCCATCCTTAGAACCCTGCTCTGAATCATTGTCCTGGAGCCAACCAAGAGGTCTCAATTGTCCTGTAGAAGAATCTTGCAGTTGGCAGCTTCTCACAACTCCCATCGTGGGAAAACCCCCTTGGCCTCGTGATCCACCCCCCCCTTCAAGAAGGGGCCATCAGGGACAGAATACCCCACGAGAGCGATCGTCTGATCCTCGGCCTGACATGAGATGCATGATATCTCGATTCAGGTCTGTAGATTGTGCCTGCCATATCCTCACCCAGAAACCTAGGCCTGGCTTGGGTTCTCAGACTTCCGTCCTCAGACTACTGGCCCACAAGCCCTCCAGTTTGGCAATCCAGAACTACAATGCAGCACTCAGCCTGCCCTCCAGAAGAAAAACATTGCCCTCTGGGGCTACCCAGAACGCCAAAATGAGTATCAACCTGCACGCCATTCGGCTGTACCCCAAATATATAGGCTGACCTGGGCACTAATGCCCTTTCTAACACAGCCTGATCCTGGACCTCCGGGCCCCACCCAGACAGCTGGCCGCACACTGAGCACATCGGACCCGCCATGGCCTTAGGTCGTCATCTCTTCTCAACCTCGGTTTTCAGGCTTCAGAACCTAGACCTTATCTCCAATCAAAGCCCGGGTTTGAAAATGATGCAGAAATCAGAACTCTTTCCCCATGGCAAGAAACCTTGTGGTTGGCATGTTGTCCAAGGTTCAGTGTCGTTGAAAACCAGTGTGGCCCATGAGGGTCCGCCCATGCTTGCGAGCCACATTCGTCACAAACACACATTGTGACCCTCAGCCTGAGCGCAGTCCTCAGGTAAGGCCTCTGATTGGCTGAATGGAGAGACAGCATATTGGGCTTGCCATGCCCCTAGGCCCCAAATTTTTAACCATAGTTCGTGTTGTCCCTACACTCTTCACCAGGGCTCTGCTTTGGAATTCCTCTTTTGGTGGGACACCTGAGGTAACAAACCTGAAAGGAGTCCTCCCATCCCGCAGATTGATGAAAAACAAATGGGATCGGGCCAAACCACAGAGAGCAAGATTCGTCCATGGCCCATGAGGCCTCCCCAAACATTCCACGGCCATCGCTGATACAAAATCCAGAGACAAAAGCCTGAGCACGTGCCTCAGACTCGCTCATTCTTCATATCCTGAAGAGTTCTTCATATAAGAACCTACACGGAACTCGAAGGCACCCAAAATATATAGTCTAACCTGGGCACTGATGCACTCTCTGACAACCTGAGCCCGGACCTCGTGACCAACACCCAGACAGCTGACCGCACACTGAGCACATCAGACCCGCCATGGCATTTTGTCATATCTCGTCCCTACCTCAGTTTTCAGGCTTCAGAACTCAGACCTTATCTCCAATCACTGCCCAAGAGTCACTGTGATGCAGAAATCAGAACTCTTCCTTACCCATGGCAAGAAACCTTGTTGTTGGCATGTTGTCCAACGTTTAGTGAAGGAGAAACCAGATTTCACCCTGAAGCCCCGCCCATTCTTGAGTGCGATAAGGGCATAAACACGCATTGTGACCCTCAGCGAGAGTCCTGTCCTCTAGTACGTCCTCTCAGTGGCTGGAGCATTAGATATCATAATGGGCTGGACATGTCCATAGGCCCCAATTTTTAACCAGAATTCTGGTTGTCCAGTCGCCCCTCCCCAGGGCTCTACTCTGGAATCCCTCATTTGGTGGGACCCCTGAGGTTGAAAAACAAAACAAAAGAAATCAACAACAACCGAACAATGGACTTCTTCCATCCCACAGAATGACCCCAAACTCTTGGACGGGTCAAACCCCGTGAGAGTAAGACTCACCATTTCCCATGAATTCACCCGGAAATTTCACGACCATGAGTGATACGATATCCAGAGACAAAAACTTGAGCAACGCCTCACACTCGCCCTTTTTTCTTATCCCGAAGAGTTCTCCTCATGGTCTGTTGATCAGTGTGCCACACCTATGACCCGAAACATAAGCCGAGTATTATTTTCAGACAACTGTCCAAACAGCCGTGGCCTACACACCCTACAGGCTCATGCCCCTGGAGCCAAACCTGACGACTGTGCTTGCCCTCTCCAAGGGAATTGTATGTGCCCTTTCCAATGGCCACAACCCAACTAATAGGATAAACCTCCAAAGTCCCTGCGGCCATCCCAATATTTGTGGCTTCCCAGAGCAAACAGGGGCAATCTGGGCCCATCTGAGGACCTATCGGCTCTCAGACAAGTAAACTGACGTCCCCAGAGGTAAAAAGGAACGTACAGGACTAGGCACCTAACGGATCCATTGCTTTGGTTTCCAGGCATCTCTCCTCAGAGGCCTGGATTTCAATAAAAGCATATGGCTGTTTCTTGACTCACCCATAAGAACAAATCTCATCTACACATGGGAAACTTGCACGATGGAGCTGTGTGAAAGCCGCTCTTTCGGAGAACCCTTCAGGGCCCCAGTGCCACCGCTTCATTGCAAGGTCCTCCATAGACACAAAATCATATTAGGACACATCCACGGGAGAGTCCATTTCAACTCAGGCTCCTCGGTTGCTCCCCCAGATCCAGCAGATCTAACCTGTCTTGTTGCTTGGAAACAATTGGACTGCGAGGTGGGCTACCCAGCCATCATCCTTAGAACACTGCTCGGAATCGTTATCCTGGAGCCAACCAAAAGGTCTCAATTGTCCTGCAGAAGAATCTTTGCAGTTGGGCGCTTCTCACAACTCCCATCGTGGGAAAACCCCCAAGGCCTCGAGATCCACCCCCCCTTCAAGAAGGGGCCATCAGGGACAGAATGCCCCACGAGAGCGATCGTCGGATCCTCGGCCTGACATTAGATGCACGATATCTCGATCAGGTCTGTAGATTGTGCCTGCCATATCCTCACCCAGAAACCTAGGCCTAGCTTGGGTTCTCAGACTTCCGTCCTCCGACTACTGGCCCACAAGCCCTCCTTTTTGGCAATCCAGAACTACAATGCAGCACTCAGCTTGCCCTCCAGAAGAAAAACATTGCCCTCTGGGGCTACCCAGAACGCCAAAAAATGAGTATAAACCTGCACGCCATTCGGCTGTACCCCAAATATATAGGCTGACCTGGGCACTAATGCCCTTTCTGAGACAGCCTGAACCTGGACTTCCTGGCCCCACCCAGACTGCTGGCCACACACTGAGCACATCGGACTCGCCATGGCCTGAGGTCGTCATCTCTTCTCAACCTCGGTTTTCAGGCTTCTGAACCTAGAACTTATCTCTAATCACGGCCCTGATTTGAAAATGATGCAGAAATCAGAACTCTTTCCCCATGGCAAGAAACCTTGTGGTGGCATGTTCTCCAAGGTTCAGTGTAGTTGAAACCAGTGTGGCCCATGAGGCCCCGCCCATGCTTGCGGGCCACATTGGTCACAAACTCACATTGTGACAATCAGCCTGAGCCCAGTCCTCAAGTAAGGCCTCTCAATGGCTGGATGGAGAGACAGCATATTGGGCTTGTCATGCCCCTAGGCCCCAATTTTTAACCATAGTTCGGGTTGTCCGTTCACTCTTCCCCAGGGCTCTGCCTTGGAATTCCTCTTTTGGTGGGACACCTGATGTAACAAACCTGAAAGGAGTCCTCCAATCTCACAGGTTGACGGAAAACATTTGGGATCGGGCCAAGTCCACCGAGAGCAAGATTAGTCCATGGCCCATGAGGCCTCCCCAACATTTCACGGCCATCGCTGATACAAAATCCAGAGACAAAAAGCCTCATCACGCGCCTCAGACTCGCGCATTCTTCATATCCTGAAGAGTTCTTCAGATAAGAACTTACACGGCACTCGAATGCACCCAAAATATATAGTCTAACCTTGGCACTAATGCACTGTCTGAAAACCTGAGCCCGGACCTCGTGACCAACACCCAGACAGCTGACTGCACATTGAGCTCATCAGACCCGCGATGGTCTTAGGTCATCATTTCTTCCCTAACTACGTTTTCAGGCTTCAGAACCTAGACATTATCTCCAATCACTGTGCAGGGGTGACTGTGATGCAGAACTCAGAACTCTTCCTTACCCATGGCAAGAAACCTTGTGGTTGGCATGTTGTCCAATGTTCAGTGTAGGAAAAACCAGCATTCACCCTGAGGCCCCGCCCATTCTTGAGCGCAACGAGGGCATAAGCACGCATTGTGACCCTCAGTGTGAGTCCTGTCCTCTAGTACGTCCTCTCAGTGGCTGGACCATTAAATGTCATAATGGGCTTGACATGTCCCTAGGCCCCAATTTTTAACCAGATTTCTAGTTGTCCAGTCGCCCCTCCCCAGGGCTCGACTCTGGAATCCCTCATTTGGTGGGACACCTGAGGTTGAAAAACAAAACAAACAAATCAACAACAACAAACCAACGGACTTCTTCTATCCCACAGAATGACCCCAAACTCTTTGGACGGGGCCAAACCCACAGAGAGTAAGATTCGTCCATTTCCCATGAAGTCACTCGAATATTTCACGATCATGAGTGACACGATATCCAGAGACAAAAACTTGAGCAAGAGCCTCACATTCGCCCTTTTTTCATATCCCGAAGAGTTCTCCTCATGGTCTGTAGATCAGTGCTGCCATGGTCTGTAGATCAGTGCTGTAGATCAGTGCTGGAGCTTCTCACAACTCCCATCGTGGGAAAACCCCCAATGCCTCGAGATCCACCCCCCCTTCAAGAAGGGGCCATCAGGGACCGAATGTCCAACCTGAGCGATCGAATGTTCCTCGCCCTGACTTCACATGCACGAGATCTCGATTCAGGTCTGTAGATTGTGCCTGCCATATCCTCACCCAGAAAACTCAGCCTAGCTTGGGTTCTCAGACTTCCGTCCTCAGACTACTGGCCCACAAGCCCTCCAGTTTGGCAATGCAGAACTACAATGCAGCATTCTTTTTTTTTTTTTTTAATTTTTTATTTTGATAAACATATATTTTTATCCCCAGGGGTAAAGGTCTGTGAATCACCAGGTTTACACACTTCACAGCACTCACCAAATCACATACCCTCCCCAATGTCCATAATCCCACCCCCCTTCTCCCAAATCCCTCCCCCCAGCAACCCTCAGTTTGTTTTGTGAGATTAAGAGTCACTTATGGTTTTTTTCTCCCTCCCAATCCCATCTTGTTTCATTTATTCTTCTTCTACCCACTTAAGCCTCCATGTTGTATCACCTTCTTCCTCATATCAGGGAGATCATATGATAGTTGACTTTCTCTGCTTGTCTTATTTCGCTAAGCATGATACGCTCTAGTTCCATCCACGTTGTTGCAAATGGCAAGATTTCATTTCTTTTGATGGCTGCATAGTATTCCATTGTGTATATATACCACATCTTCTTGATCCATTCATCTGTTGATGGACATCTAGGTTCTTTCCATAGTTTGGCTATTGTGGAGATTGCTGCTATAAACATTCGGGTGCATGTGCCCCTTTGGATCACTACATTTGTATCTTTAGGGTAAATACCCAATAGTGCAATTGCTGGGTCATAGGGCAGTTCTATTTTCAACATTTTGAGGAACCTCCATGCTCTTTTCCAGAGTGGCTGCACCAGCTTGCATTCCCACCAACAGTGTAGGAGGGTTCCCCTTTCTCCGCATCCTCGCCAGCATCTGTCATTTCCTGACTTGTTGATTTTAGCCATTCTGACTGGTGTGAGGTGATATCTCATTGTGGTTTTGATTTGTATTTCCCTGATGCCGAGTGATATGGAGCACTTTTTCATGTGTCTGTTCGCCATCTGGATGTCTTCTTTGCAGAAATGTCTGTTCATGTCCTCTGCCCATTTCTTGATTGGATTATTTGTTCTTTGGGTGTTGAGTTTGCTAAGTTCTTTATAGATTCTGGACACTAGTACTTTATCTGATATGTCGTTTGCAAATATCTTCTCCCATTCTGTTAGTTGTCTTTTGATTTTGTTAACTCTTTCCTTTGCTGTGCAAAAGCTTTTGATCTTGATGAAATCCCAGTAGTTCATTTTTTCCCTTGCTTCCCTTGCCTTTTGCGTTGTTCCTAGGAAGATGTTGCTGCGGCAGAGGTCGAAGAGGTTGCTGCCCGTGTTCTGCTCAAGGATTTTGATGGATTCCTTTCGTACATTGAGGTCCTTCATCCATTTTGAGTCTATTTTTGTGTGTGGTGTAAGGGAATGGTCCAATTTCATTTTTCTGCATGTGGCTGTCCAATTTTCCCAGCACCATTTATTGAAAAGGCTGTCTTTTTTCCATTGGACATTCTTTCCTGCTTTGTCGAAGATTAGTTGACCATAGATTTGAGGGTCTATTTCTGGGCTCTCTATTCTGTTCCATTGATCTATGTGTCTGTTTTTGTGCCAGTACCATGCTGTCTTGATGATGACAGCTTTGTAATAGAGCCTGAAGTCCGGAATTGTGATGCCACCAACGTTGGCTTTCTTTTTCAATATCCCTTTGGCTATTCGAGGTCTTTTCTGGTTCCATATAAATTTTAGCATTATTTGTTCCATTTCTTTGAAAAAGATGGATGGTACTTTGATAGGAATTGCATTAAATGTGTAGATTGCTTTAGGTAGCATAGACATTTTCACAATATTTATTCTTCCAATCCAGGAGCATGGAACATTTTTCCATTTCTTTGTGTCTTCCTCAATTTCTTTCATGAGTACTTTATAGTTTTCTGAGTATAGATTCTGTGTCTCTTTGGTTAGGTTTATTCCTAGGTATCTTATGGTTTTGGATGCAATTGTAAATGGGATTGACTCCTTAATATCTCTTTCTTCTGTCTTGCTGTTGGTGTAGAGAAATGCAACTGATTTCTGTGTGCATTGATTTTATATCCTGACACTTTACTGAATTCCTGTATAAGTTCTAGCAGTTTTGGAGTGGAGTCTTTTGAGTTTTCCACATATAGTATCATATCATCTGCGAAGAGTGATAATTCGACTTCTTCTTTGCCGATTTGGATGCCTTTAATTTCCTTTTGTTGTCTGATTGCTGAGGCTAGGACCTATAGTACGATGTTGAATAGCAGTGGTGATAATGGACATCCCTGCCGTGTTCCTGACCTTAGCGGAAAAGCTTTCAGTTTTTCTCCATTGAGAATGATATTTGTGGTGGGTTTTTCATAGATGGCTTTGATGATATTGAGGTATGTGCCCTCTATCCCTACACTTTGAAGAGTTTTGATCAGGAAGGGATGTTGTACTTTGTCAAATGCTTTTTCAGCATCTATTGAGAGTATCATATGGTTCTTGTTCTTTCTTTTATTGATGTGTTGTATCACATTGACTGATTTGCGGATGTTGAACCAACCTTGCAGCCCTGGAATAAATCCCACTTGGTCGTGGTGAATAATCCTTTTAATGTACTGTTGAATCCTATTGGCTAGTATTTTGTTGAGTATTTTCGCATCTGTGTTCATCAAGGATATCGGTCTATAGCTCTCTTTTTTGGTGGGATCCTTGTCTGGTTTTGGGATCAAGGTGATGCTGGCCTCATAAAATGAGTTTGGTAGTTTTCCTTCCATTTCTTTTTTTTGGAACAGTTTCAGGAGAATAGGAATTAGTTCTTCTTTAAATGTTTGGTAGAATTCCCCAGGGAAGCCGTCTGGCCCTGGGCTTTTGTTTGTTTGGAGATTTTTAATGACTGTTTCAATCTCCTTACTGGTTATGGGTCTGTTCAGGCTTTCTATTTCTTCCTGGCTCAGTTGTGGTAGTTTATATGTTTCTAGGAATGCATCCATTTCTTCCAGATTGTCAAATTTATTGCCGTAGAGTTGCTCATAGTATGTTCTTATAATAGTTTGTATTTCTTTGGTGTTAGTTGTGATCTCTCCTCTTTCATTCATGATTTTATTTATTTGGGTCCTTTCTCTTTTCTTTTTGATAAGTCGGGCCAGGGGTTTATCAATTTTATTAATTCTTTCAAAGAACCAGCTCCTAGTTTCGTTGATTTGTTCTATTGTTTTTTTGGTTTCTATTTCATTGATTTCTGCTCTGATCTTTATGATTTCTCTTCTCCTGCTGGGCTTAGGGTTTCTTTCTTGTTCTTTCTCCAGCTCCTTTAGGTGTAGGGTTTAGGTTGTGTACCTGAGACCTTTCTTGTTTCTTGAGAAAGGCTTGTAGCGCTATATATTTTTCCTCTCAGGACTGCCTTTGTTGTGTCCCACAGATTTTGAACCGTTGTATTTTCATTATCATTTGTTTCCATGATTTTTTTCAATTCTTCTTTAATTTCCCGGTTGACCCATTCATTCTTTAGAAGGATACTGTTTAGGCTCCATGTATTTGGGTTCTTTCCAAACTTCCTTTTGTGGTTGAGTTCTAGCTTTAGAGCATTGTGGTCTGAAAATATGCAGGGAATGATCCCAATCTTTTGATACCGGTTGAGTCCTGATTTAGGACCGAGGATGTGATCTATTCTGGAGAATGTTCCATGTGCACTCGAGAAGAATGTGTATTCTGTTGCTTTGGGGTGAAATATTCTGAATATATCAGTGATGTCCATCTGGTCCAGTGTGTCGTTTAAGGCCTTTATTTCCTTGCTGATCTTTTGCTTGGATGACCTGTCCATTTCAGTGAGGGGAGTGTTAAAGTCCCCTACTATTATTGTATTATTGTTGATGTGTTTCTTTGATTTTGTTATTAATTGGTTTATATAGTTGGCTGCTCCCACATTGGGGGCATAGATATTTAAAATTGTTAATTCTTCTTGTTGGACAGACCCTTTGAGTATGATATAGTGTCCTTCCTCATCTCTTATTATAGTCTTTGGCTTAAAATCTAATTGATCTGATATAAGGATTGCCACTCCTGCTTTCTTCTGATGTCCATTAGCATGGTAAATTCTTTTCCACCCCCTCACTTTAAATCTGGAGGTGTCTTCGGGCTTAAAATGAGTTTCTTGGAGGCAACATATAGATGGATTTTGTTTTTTTATCCATTCTGATACCCTGTGTCTTTTGACAGGGGCATTTAGCCCATTAACATTCAAGGTAACTATTGAGAGATATGAATTTAGTGCCATCGTTTTGCCTGTAAGGTGACTGTTACTGTATATGGTCTCTGTTCCTTTCTGATCTACCACTTGTAGGCTCTCTCTTTGCTTAGAGGACCCCTTTCAAGATTTCCTGTAGAGCTGGTTTGGTGTTTGCAAATTCTTTCAGTTGTTGTTTGTCCTGGAAGCTTTTAATCTCGCCTTCTATTTTCAATGATAGCCTAGCTGGATATAGTATTCTGGGCTGCATGTTTTTCTCATTTAGTGCTCTGAAAATATCATGCCAGCTCTTTCTGGCCTGCCAGGTCTCTGTGGATCAGATCCCGCAGGGTCACAGAAGGATCGGGGGTGTCTGAGTGTCGCAGAGCTTGCGGGTATTGGAACGGGAAAGCCGGCTACAGAGACAGAGCCGACAGTAAGCTCACAGCTCAGGGTGACCTTGAACCGGTCGCAGGCTTGGTGAGCTCGGAGCGCGGCCGGAGGTCAGGCAGACGGGAGTAACTGGGCGCGGTTCTCTGAGCGCGCACAGAGGAGTGCGGCCTTGGGCTCTCGGCTCCTCCAGGGCCGGAGACCAGGAGGCCGCCATTTGTATTCCCGTCCTCCGGAGCTCTACGGAAAGCGCTCAGGGAACAAAAGCTCCTGAAAGCAAACCCAAGCGGATTACACACCCCGGCCCCGGGTAAGGGCAGTGCAATTCCGCCTGGGACAAAGACACTTGAGAATCACTACAACAAGCCCCTCCCCCAGAAGATCAACAAGAAATCCAGCCGAGACCAAGTTCACCTACCAAAGAGTGCGGTTTCAATACCAAGGAGAGCAGCAGAATTCTAGAGGAGGAGAAAGCAAAGCACGGAACTCATGGCTTTTTCCCTGTGATTTTTTTTTTTTTTTAGTCTTGCGGTTAATTTAATTTTTTTCTTTTTGATTTTTTGGTTTTATTTCTTGCCTTTGGGTAAATTTTTTTTTAACTGTTACCTTTTTCTTTTTTAACGATTTTTACAAGTTTATCTAATATATATATCTTTTCTTTTTTATATTTTTCTTAGGTATTTTCTTTTCTTTTAAATTCTTTTCTTTTTTTTTTCTTTCTTCCTTTTTTTTTCTTTTCTTCCTTCCTTTTTGAACCTCTTTTTATCCCCTTTCTCCCCCCTCACGATTTGGGATCTCTTCTAATTTGGTTAAAGCATATTTTCCTGGGGTTGTTGCCACCCTTTTAGTATTTTACTTGCCCCTTCATATACTCTTCTCAGGACAAAATGACAAGACGGAAAAATTCAAACTCAAAAAAAAAAAAAAAGAGGCAGTACCGAAGGCTAGGGACCTAATCAATACAGACATTGGTGATATGTCAGATCTAGAGTTCAGAATGACAATTCTCAAGGTTCTAGCCGGGCTCGAAAAAGGCATGGAAGATATTAGAGAAACGCTCTCGAGAGATATAAAAGCCCTTTCTGGAGAAATAAAAACTAACTAAAATCTAACCAAGTTGAAATCAAAAAAGCTATTAATGAGGTGCAATCAAAAATGGAGGCTCTCACTGCTAGGATAAATGAGGCAGAAGAAAGAATTAGTGATATAGAAGACCAAATGACAGAGAATAAAGAAGCTGAGCAAAAGAGGGACAAACAGCTACTGGACCACGAGGGGAGAATTCGAGAGATAAGTGACACCATAAGACAAAACAACATTAGAATAATTGGGATTCCAGAAGAAGAAAGAAGAGAGAGAGGGGAGCAGAAGGTATACTAGAGAGAATTATTGGGGAGAATTTCCCCAAATATGGCAAAGGGAACGAGCATCAAAATTCAGGAGGTTCAGAGAACGCCTCACAAAATCAATAAGAATAGGCCCACACCCCGTCACCTAATAGTAAAATTTACAAGTCTCAGTGACAAAGAGAAAATCCTGAAAGCAGCCCGGGAAAAAGAAGTCTGTAACATACAATGGTAAAAATATTAGATTGGCAGCTGACTTATCCATAGGCCCCAATTTTTAACCATAGTCGGGTTGTCCATTCACTCTTCCCCAGGGCTCTGCTTTGGAATTCTTCTTTTGGTGGGACACCTGAGGTAACAAACATGAAAGGAGTCATCCCATCCCACAGATTGACGAAAAACTATTGGGATTGGGCCAAATACACAGAGAGCAAGATTCGTCCATGGCCCATGAGGCCTGCCCAACATTCCACGGCCATCGCTGATACAAAATCCAAAGACAAAAGCCGGAGCACGCGCCTCAGACTCGCTCATTTTTCATTACCTGAAGAGTTCTTCAGATAAGAACCTACACGGAACTCGAATGCACCCAAAATATATAGTCTAACCTGGGCACTATTGCACTGTCTGTCAACCTGAGCCCGGACCTCGTGACCAACACCCAGACAGCTGACCGCACACTGAGCACATTAGAACCGCCATGGCCTTAGGTCATCATCGCTTCCCTACCTCAGTTTTCAGGCTTCAGAACCTAGACCTTATCTGCAATCACTGCCCAAGGGTGACTGTGATGCAGAAATCAGAACTCTTCCTTACCCATGGCAAGAAACCTTGTGGTTGGCATGTTGTCCAAAGTTCAGTGTAGGAGAAACCAGCATTCACCCTGAGGCCCCGCCCATTCTTGAGTGCGACGAGGGCATAAACACGCATTGTAACCGTCAGCGTGAGTCCTGTCCTCTAGTAAGTACTCTCAGTGGCTGGACCATTAGATGTCATAATGGGCTTGACATGTCCCTAGACCCCAATTTTTAACCAGATTTCTGGATGTCCAGTCGCCCCTCCCCAGGGCTCTACTCTGGAATCCCTCATTTGGTGGGACACCTGAGGTTGAAAAACAAAACAAAACAAATCAACAACAACAGAACAACGGACTTTTTCCATCCAACAGAATGACCCCAAACTCTTTGGACGGGGCCAAACCCCCAGAAAGTAAGACTCGTCCATTTCCCATGAAGTCACCCGGAAATTTCACGACCATGAGTGACACGATATCCAGAGACAAAAACTTGAGCAAGAGCCTCACACTCGCCCTTTTTTCATATACCGAAGAGTTCCCCTCATGCTCTGTAGATCAGTCCTGCCATACCTATGACCCGAAACATAAGCCGAGTTTGTGTTTTCAGACAACTTTCCAAACAGCCCTGGCCTACACACCGTACAGGCTCAGGCCCATGGACCCAAACCTGACGACTATGCTTGCCCTCTCCAAGGGAATTGTATGTGCCCATTCCAATGGCCACATTCTACTAAGAGGATAAACCTCTAAAGTCCCTGAGGCCATCCCAATATTTGTGGCTTCCCAGGACAAACAGGTTCAATCTGTGCCCGTCTGAGCACCTACCTGCACTCAGACCCGTAGACTGATGTCCCCAGAGGTAAAAAGGAACGAACAGGCCCCTAGGCTCGTATCGGATCCATTGGTTTGGTTTCCAGGCATCTCTCCGCAGAGGCCTGGATTTCAATAACAGCATAAGGCTGTTTTTTGACACACCCATCAGAACAAATCTCATCTACACATGGGAAACTTGCATGAAGGATCTGTGTGAAAGCCTCTCTTTAGGAGAATCCTTCAGGGCCCCAGTGTCACTGCTTCATTCAAAGGTCTCCATAGACACAAAATCATATTAGGACACATCGACGGGAGAGTCCATTTCAACTCAGCCTCCTCGGTTGCTCCCCCAGATCCAGCAGATCTAACTTGTCTTGTTGCATGGAGACAATTGGAATGCGAGGTTCTACCCAGCCATCCATCCTTAGAACCCTGCTCGGAATCGTTGTCCTGGAGCCAACCAACAGGTCTCAATTGTCCTGCAGAACAGTCTTTGCAGTTCGGAGTTTCTCACAACTCCCATCGTGGGAAAACCCCCATGGCCTCGTGATCCACCTCCCCTTCAAGAAGGGGCAATCAGGGACAGAATGTCCAACCTGAGCGATTGCCTGATCCTCGCACTGACTTCAGATGCACGAGATCTCGATTCAGGTCTGTAGATTGTGCCTGAAATAACCTCACCATGAAACTAGGCCTAGCTTGGGTTCTCAGACTTCCGTCCTCAGACTACTGGCCCACAAGTCCTCCAGTTTGGCAATCCAGACTACAATGCAGCACTCTGTCTGCCCTCCAGAAGAAAAATATTGCCCTCTGGGGCTACCCAGAAACCCCAACTGAGGATCAACCTGCACGCCATTCGGCTGTACCCCAATATATAGGCTGACCTTGGCACTAATGCCCTTTCTGACACTCCCTGACCCTGGACCTCCAGGCCCCAACCCGACAGCTGGCCGCACACTGAGCACGTCGGACCCGCCATGGCCTTAGGTCGTCATCTCTTCTCAACCAGGGTTTTCAGGCTTCAGAACCGAGACCTTACCTGCAATCACTGTCTGGGTTTGAAAATGATGCAAAAATCAGAGCTCTTTCCCCATGGCAAGAAACCTTGTGGTTGGCATGTTGTCCAAAGATCTGTGTAGTTGAAACCAGTGTGGCCCATGAGGCCCCGCCCATGCTTGCGGGCCACATTGGTCACAAACACACATTGTGACCCTCAGCCTGAGCCCCGTCCTCAGGTAAGGCCTCTCAGTGGCTGGATGGAGAGACAGCATATTGAGCTTGCCATGCCCCTAGGCCCCAATTTTTAACCATAGTTCCGGTTGTCCCTTCACTCTTCCCCAGGGCTCTGCTTTGGAATTCCTCTTTTGGTGGGACACCTGAGGTAACAAACCTGAAAGGAGTCCTCCCATCCCACAGAATGACGAAAAAAAAAAATTGGGGGATCGGGCCAAATCCAGAGAGAGCAAGATTCGTCCATGGCCCATTAGGCCACCCAACTTTCCACGGCCATCGCTGATAAAAAATCCAGAGACAAAAGCCTGAGCACGTGCCTCAGCCTCGTTCATTCTTCATATCCTGAAGAGTTCTTCAGATAAGAACCTACACGGCACTCGAATGCACCCAAAATATATAGTCTAACCTGGGCACTAATGCACTGTCTGACAACCTGAGCCCGGACTTCGTGAACAACACCCAGACAGCTGAACGCGCACTGAGCACATCAGACCCGCCATGGCCTTAGGTCATCATCTCTTCCCTACCTCAGTTTTCAGGCTTCAGAACCTAGAACTTATCTCCAATCCCTGCCCAGGGGTGACTGTGATGCAGAAATCAGAACACTTCCTTACCCATGGCAAGAAACCTTGTGGTTGGCATGTTGTCCAACGTTCAGTGTAGGAGAAACCAGCATTCAGACTGAGGCCCCCCGCCCATTCTTGAGTGCGACGAGGGCATAAACACGCATTGTGACCCTCAGCGTGAGTCATGTCCTCTAGTACGTCCTCTCAGTGGCTGGGCCATTAGATGTCATAATGGGCTTAACATGTCCCTAGGCCCCAATTTTTAACCAGGTTTCTGGTTGTCCAGTCGCCCGTCCCCAGGGCTCTACTCTGGAATCTCTCATTTGGTGGGACACTTGAGGTTGAAAAACAAAACAAAACAAAACAAAACAAATCAACAACAACAGAACAACGGACTTCTTTCATCCCACAAAAAATGACCCCAAACTCTTTGGACGGGGCCAAACCCCAGAGAGTAAGACTCCTCCATTTCCCATGAAGTCACCCGGAAATTTCACGACCATGAGTGACACGTTATCTAGAGAGAAAAACTTGAGCAAAGCCTCACAGTCGCCATTTTTTCATATCCCGAAGAATTCTCTTCAAGGTCTGTAGATCAGTCCTGCCATACCTATGACCCGAAACATAAGCAGAGTTTGTGTTTTTTCAGACAACTGTCCAAACAGCCCTGGCCTACACACCCTACTGGCTCAGGCCCCTGGAGCCAAACCTGACTACTGTGCTTGCACTCTCCAAGGGAATTGTATGTGCCCATTCCAATGGCCACAACCCTACTAAGAGGATAAACCTTTAAAGTCCCTTAGGCCATCCCAATATTTGTGGCTTCCCAGGACAAACAGGGGTAATCTGGGCCCATCTGAGCACCTACCCTCAGTCAGACCCGTAGATTGATGTCCCCATAGGTAAAAAGGAACAAACAGGCCCCTAGGTACCTAACGGATCTATTGCTTTGGTTTCCAGGCGTCTCTCCTCAGAGGCCTGGATTTCAATATCAGCATATGGCTGTTTCTTGACTCACCCATTAGAACAAATCTCATCTACACATGAGAAACTTGCATGATGGAGCTGTGTGAAATCCTCTCTTTCGGAGAATCCTTCAGGGCCCCAGTGCCACTGCTTCATTCCAAGGTCTCCATAGACACAAAATCATATTAGGACACATCCACGGGAGAGTCCATTTCAACTCAGCCTTCTCGTTTGCTCCCCCCAGATCCAGCAGATCTAACCTGTCTTGTTGCTTGGAGACAATTGGAATGCGAGGAGGCCTACGCAGCCTTCCAGCCTTAGAACCCTGCTCAGAATCATTGGCCTGGCTCCAACCAACAGGTCTCAATTGTCCTGCAGAAGAATCTTTGCAGTTGCGAGCTTCTCACTACTCCCATCGTGGGAAAACCCCCATGGCCTCATGATCCACGCCACCTTCAAGAAGGGGCCATCAGGGACAGAGTGTCTAACCTGAGCGATCCTCTGATCCTCGCCCTGACTTCAGATGCACGAGATCTCGATTTAGGACTGCAGATTGTGCGTGCCATATCCTCACCCAGAAACCTAGGCCTAGCTTGGGTTCTTAGACTTCTGTCCTCAGACTACTGTCCCACAAGCCCTCCAGTTTGGCAATCTAGAACTACAATGCAGCACTCTGCCTGCCCTCCAGAAGAAAAACATTGCCCTCTGGGGCTACCCAGAAACCCCAAATGAAGATCAACCTACAAGCCATTCGGCTTTACCCCAAATATATAGGCTGACCTGGGCACTAATGCCATTTCTGACACAGCCTGATCCTGGACCTCCTGGCCCCACCCAGACAATTTCCACACACTGAGCACATCGGACCCGCCATGGCCTTAGGTCGTCATCTATTCCCAACCTTGGTTTTCAGGCTTTAGAACCTAGACCTTATCTCCAATCACTGCCCAGGTTTGAAAATAATTGGGCTTGCTATACCCCTATGCCCCAATTTTTAACCATAGTTCGGGTTGTCCCTTCACTCTTCCCCAGGGTCTGCTTTGGAATTCCTCTTTTGGTGGGACACCTGAGGTAACAAACCTGAAAGGAGTCCTCCCATCCCACAGATTGACGAAAAACAATTTGTATCAGGCCAAATCTACAGAGAGGAGGATTCCTCCATTGCCTATTAGGACCTCCCGACATCCCATGGCCTTTGCTGCTACAAAATCCAGAACCAAAAGCCTGAGCAATAAATCTAATGGCACTGGCGCAGAAACCATATGGCATGTCTCGGAGCTGTCCAACAGGTCTCAATTGTCCCGCAGAAGTAATCCTTGAAGGCGGCATCTCACAACTCCCAACGTGAGAATACCTACATGGACTCGAGACTCCGCTCCCTTTATGAAGGGGCCGTCATGCACAGAAACTCCAACCTAATCCAACGTCTGATCCTCGCCCTGACGTCAGATGCATGAGATACCGGTTCAGATCTGCAGGGGGTAACTGCCGTCCCCTCGCTCGGAAGCCCAAGTCTAGCTTGTGTTCTCAGACTTCCGTCCTCACTCTCCTGGCCCCGAAGCCCTCATGTTTGGCAATTCGGACCCCCAATGCAGCACTCTGCCTGCCCTCTAGAAAAAATATATTGCCTTATGAGCTGCCCAGGCAGGTTAAATGAGGATAAACCTACACGGCACTCAACTGTACCCTAATTATATAGTCTAACCTGGGCACTAATGCACTCTCTGACATAACCTGAGCCCGGACCTCCTGACCAACACCCAGACAGCTGACCGCACACTGAGCACATCAGACCCGTCATGGCCGTAGGTCATCTTCACTTCCCGACCTCAGTTTTCAGGCTTCAGAACCTAGACCTTATCTCCAATCACTGCCCAGGTGTGACTGTGATGCAGAAATCAGAACTCCTCCTTAACCATGGCAAGAAACCTTCTGTTTGGCATGTTGTACAATGTTCAGTTTAGGAGAAACAAGCATTCACCCTGAGGCCCCGCCCATTCTTGAGTGCGACGTGGGCATAAACACGCATTGTGACCCTTAGCGTGAGTCCTGTCCTCTAGTAAGTCCTCTCAGTGGCTGGACCATTTGATGTCATAATGGGCTTGACATGTCTATATTCCCTAATATTTAACCAGATTTCTGGTTGTCCAGTCGCTCCACTCTGGAATCGCTCATTTGGTGGGACACCTGAGGTTAAAAAACAAAAAAAAAAACAAAAAAAAAAAAAACGGACTTCTTCCATACCACAGAATGACCCCAAACACTTGGACGGGGCCAAACCCCCAGAGAGTAGGACTCGTCCATTTCCCATGAAGTCACCCGGAAATTTCACGACTATGAGTGACACGATATCCAGAGACAAAAACATGAGTAAGAGCCTCACACTCGCCCTTTTTTCATATCCCGAAGGGTTCTCCTCATGGTCTGTAGATCAGTCCTGCCATTCCTATGATCTGAAACATAAGCCGAATTTGTGTATTCAGACATCTTTCCAAACAGTTCTGGCCTAAACACCCTACATGCTCAGGCCCCTGGTGCCAAACCTGAGGACTGTACTTGCCCTCTCCAAGGGAATTGTGTGTGCCCATTCCAATGGCTACAAACCTACTAATAGGATAAACCTCCAAAGTCTCTGAGGCCATCCCAATACTTGTGGCTTCCCATGACAAACAGGGGCAATCTGAGCTCATCTGAGCACCTACCTGCACTCAGACCCGTAGACTGATGTCCTCAGAGGTAAAAAGGAACGAACAGACCCCTAGGCTCCTATCGGATCCATTTTGCTTTGCTTTCCAGGCATCTCTCCTCAGCGTCCTGGATTTCAATACCAGCATATGGCTGTTTCTTCATTCACCCATCAAAACAAATCTCATTGACACATGGGAAACTTGCACGTTGGAGCTGTGTCAAAGCCTCTTTAGGAGATCCATTCAGGCCCCCAGTGCCACCGCTTCATTCCAAGGTCTCCTTAGACACAAAAAACACATTAGGACCCATCCACAGGAGAGTCCATTTCAATTCAGCCTCCTCGGTTGATCCCCCAGATGCAACAGATCTAACCTGTCTTGCTGCTAGGAGACAATTGGAATGTGAAGTGGGCTACCCAGCCATCCATCCTTAGAACTCTGCTCGGAATCGTTGGCCTGGCTCCAACCAACAGGTCTCAATTGTCCTGCAGAAGAATCTTTGCAGTTTGGAGCTTCTCACAATTCCCATCTTGGGAAATCCCCCAATGGCCTCGTGACCCCCCCCCCTTTATGAAGAGGGCATCAGGGACAGAAAGTCCAACCTGAGCGTTCGTCTGATCATTGCCCTGACTTCAGATGCACGAGATCTCGATTCAGTTCTGTCCATTGTGCCTGCCATGTCCTCACCCAGAATCCTAAGCCTAGCTTGTGTTCTCAGACTTCCGTTCTTAGGTTCAATGGGCACAAGGGTCTGACTGACACAGACTGAGCCACGACCTCCAGTCAACCACCCAGAGATGGGCCCCATTTCCTGAAGGTGTGACTTCCTGTGTCCTGAAACCAACGTCTCTACTCAACCTGTATATTCAGTCCTCTGTCCCAGACCGTAGCTCAAATCCATGCCTATGGGGGAACCTCACACACAAGAGTACTCCTCCTTCCCAACTCTCTGTTTGGCAACCAGCTGCATGGCCCATGAGACCACGGTTACACATGGAAGACTCCCTGGATACAAACAGGCAGCGTGAGCTTGCTTTCAAACAAAACCCCGCAGTAGCTGGATCAGGAGCCCACAGAGTGGGACTTCCAGGACCCTAAGGGCAAATCCTCACCCTTGTTAATGTTTTCAAGTCACCCATACCCAGAACCTGTCTCTGGAATCCCTATTTGGGTGTCCTCTGAGATGGAAAACAACAGTCTTCCCTTCCCTCAGAGACACCAAACACTTGGGAGCTGAGCAGAATCCCCAGAGATGAAGAATTTCTCATGGACTCATGAAGCCATCCCTACCTTTCGCGACCATCCCGGGCACACACCCGACAGAAGAACCTGCGCTATGACACCTTAATTTCAGTACACTATGAGCTGCCCTCTGGGCCTGAACATCGGACCTGTGATCACCTCGGCCCTCACTCTAACCCTAGTTTGCTTTTGCAGATATCTCTCCCCAAAGCGCTGGCCCACATGCCCCCCCAGGATGGGGCCTATGGTGCCACACCAGAGGACTGTCCTTACACTCCCAAAGGAAACTCTGACCTTCACGGTTGCCCAAACACTGAAGATTAGGAGCAAAGTAAAACCCCCTGAGCCCACCTCAATTTCTAAGAAGGTTCTGGACCCAAATGCACATTCTGACACACAATATGCCCTGCCTCCAGGCAGACATCCAAATCCAAGGGCCTGAGTCAGAAGTTTGAACCTGCCATGACTATAGGACTTCATTGATACCCAAGTTTAGATTTTTAGGCACTGTTTCCAGAGGCCTGTTCTCCAATACTGACTTATATTCCAACATGTAGTCCCTGAGCCACACAACAGAACAACACTTATCCCCAGAAGCAAACCGTGCTCTGGACATGTGTCAAACTCTCAGGGTAGAAGAATCCTGCAAGTACCCTTTGCCAACAGTGCATTTTAAGATCTCCCTGGTAACAAACCAGCATTGTGACCCATGTGCAAGATATTCCATGTCAACTCAAGGCCTTGGTACTTCGCCCCAGTGTCATCAGAAAGAAACTGCCATATTCCTCAGCTCCAATGGTCAATGGAGGTGTGTGTGTGTGCTTTCCAGGCATCCATGCCGAAGAGCTCTGCTACATGGGGTACTGTGGAGCAAACAAACCAGACTCCACCTGTCCAGTAGAAGGAAACCTTGCTGTTTGGAGCATCTCACAAGTCTCAGAGTGGGAAATCCTCCATGGGCTCTTGATGCAACCCTTCCATTTCTTGGTCATTGTAGACAAAAACAGTAGTGAGAGCAAACATCTGACATCCGTCCTTACACAGGTGCTGGATATATCAAAAAAGACGCTTCACACTGGAACTGCGTTCCGCTTGGCACTGAATTGTACAGTAGCTTGTGTCTACAATTCCATCCTCACCCTACTGCTCCCCAAGGCCTCTTGATATTGAATTCTGGAGCCGCAATGCAGCATTCTGCCTCCCTCATAGGAAGAAGTGCCTGGTTAGTCTGCCCAGAATCGCCACATTAGGATCAGTCCACTTGGCCCTGGAGGGAACCCCGATTTATAGACTTCCCTGGCCACTAGTGTTGTGTCTTACAGAGCCTTTGTCCGGACCTAGAGTAAGTCACAGGGAGTGCAGGTCCTATATCTAGCATGTGGGACTGGCCATGGCCCAAGTCTGTCATCTCTACCCATACTTGGTATTCTCGCACCTTTCCCCAGATTTTGCTGAAATCCTTCCAATGGGGGAACCTGAAACACTATAGATTTCTAGTCCTTTTCCATGGAAGGACACCTGGGTGTTGAAATGGGTATCCAGCTCTCAAAGTGGGAGCAAGGTACATGGCCAATGTGACCAGGCCAACTCCTGATGGCTCCCCAGGGCACAAACAGGCATTGTGACCCTCACCCAAGTATGCTTTCAAACAAACTCTCTCAGTTCCACCACAAGGTTCCTGCATTGCAGGCCTGGTACTCCCCTAACCCCAAATTCTAACCCTTGGTGGGATTTTCCAGGCGCCCAGACTTAGAACCCATATCTAAAATGCCTGTTTTGGGGCACCTCTAAGATGGAAAACAGCACTCTTATCTTCCCCGAAAAAGCCACCAAACTAAGGGGAGCCGCCAGGATCCTTAGAGACAAAAAGTCTCCCATGGATGCATGAGACATCACCTACATTCTGAGGTCATTCTGGACACACAATCCAGATGGAAAAGTCTGTGCTACTGTCTTCTAGTCATCCTAATTACAGTTGCTGATGAGCTGACCCCCAAGTCTATGCATTTGGCCTGTGATCACCTCGCGACTAATCTGAACCTGAATTTGTGTTTGCAGACTTCTTTCCCAAAACCATGGCTCACATGCCCTCCTGGATGGGGTCACTCGAGGTGCACCAAAGGACTGTGGCTGAATTCCCCAAGGAAACTGTGCCTATCACAGTTGCCCAAACGTTCCAGATTAAGAGAAACCTGCAAGGCCCCTGAGCCCACTCCAATTTTGGTGGCTGTCTGGATGCAAATGCACAGTATGAAACACCCTGATTAGCTACATTCAGATGGACAGCCACGTCAATGGTCCTGAGTCAGAAGATTGAACCTCACAAGCCATTGGACCTCATTGGAACACCTGATTAGGTTTTCAGGCATCTGTCCTCAGGGTTCTGTTCTGGAATACCATCTTATGATACGACCTGTCCCTGAGCCCAGAAAACGCCCAGCAAACTCTCTTCGGGCGCCACACGTCTGAAGGGCAGCCCCACCGCGCATGGCCGGCATCGCGAGCGCACGAGCATGCACCTCATCAGGAAGCCCTACTTGAGGCAGGCTGCAGTGAGGCCGACGCCTCCTGCTAATCCTCGGCCTGCGGGGGTTCCCTCCCTGGTGCTGTCCCAAAAGGCCGGGCCCACCAGGAAGACCAGGCTCCAAATTTCACCTGCTTCCCAGCCTTCTGCTTCCGGGGTCCTGTCCCTCGGTGCCTCCATCTGGGGAACCCTGGGTCCCGCAGCCACGCCTCCCCCTCCCACCAAAGCGCCAACGGTGCCTTTGGGTGCTTCAGACAAGACTCGGAGCGAGAGAAACCTGTCCAAACAGCTCTGGCCTACACACCCTACAGGCTCAGGCCCCTGGAGCCAAACCTGAGGACTGTGCTTGCCGTCTCCAAGGGAATTGTATGTGCCCATTCAAATGGCCAAAACTCAACTAATAGGATAAACCTCCAAAGTCCCTGAGGCCATCCCAATAGTTGTGGCTTCCCTAGACAAACAAGGGCAATCTGAGCCCATCTGAGCACCTACCTGCACTCAGACCCGTAGACTGATGTCCCCAGAGGTAAAAAGGAACGAACAGCCCCCTAGGAACCTATCGGATCCATTGCTTTGGTTTCCAGGCATCTCTCCTCAGAGGCCTGGATTTCAATAACAGCATATGGTGTTTCTTGACTCACCCTAGAACAAATCTCATCTACACATGGGAAACTTGCACGATGGAGCTGTATGAAAGCCTCTGTTTAGGAGAACCCTTCAGGGCCCCAGTGCCACCGCTTCTTTCCAAGGTCTCCATAGACACAAAGACATATTAGGACACATCCACGGGAGAGTCCATTTCAGCTCAGCCTCCTCGGTTGCTCCCCCCAGATCCAGCAGATCTAACCTGTCTTGTTGCTTGGAGACAATTGGAATGCGAGGTGGGCTACCCAGCCATCCATCCTTAGAACCCTGCTCGGAATCGTTGTCCTGGAGCCAACCAACAGGTCACAATTGTCCTGCAGAAGAATCTTTGCAGTTGGGAGCTTCTCACAACTCCCATCGTGGGAAAAGCCCCATGGCCTCGTGATCCACCCCCCCTTCAAGAAGGGGCCATCAGGGACAGAAAGTCCAACCTGAGCAATCGTCTGATCCTCGCCCTGACTTCAGATGCACGAGATCTCGATTCAGGTCTGTAGATTGTGCCTGCCATATCGTCACCCAGAAACCTAGGCCTAGCTTGGGTTCTCAGACTTCCGTCCTCAGACTACTGGCCCACAAGCCCTCCAGTTTGGCAATCTAGAACTACAATGCAGCACTCTGCCTGCCCTCCAGAAGAAAAAACATTGCCCTCTGGGGCTACCCAGAAACCCCAAATGAGGATCAACCTGCACGCCATTCGGCTGTACCCCAAATATATAGGCTGACCTGGGCACTAATGCCCTTTCTGACACAGCCTGAGCCTGGACCGCCTGGCCACACCCAGACAGCTGGCCGCACACTGAGCACATCGGACCCGCCATGGCCTTAGGTCGTCATCTCTTCTCAACCTCGGTTTTCAGGCTTCAGAACCTAGACCTTATCTCCAATCATGGCCCGGGTTTGAAAATGATGCAGAAATCAGAACTCTTTCCCCATGGCAAGAAACCTTGTGGTTGTCATGTTGTCCAACATTCAGTGTAGTTGAAACCAGTGTGGCCCATGAGGCCAGGCCATGCTTGCGGGCCACATTGGTCCACCGAGAGGATGATTCGTCCATGGCCCATGAGGCCTACCCAACATTCCAGGGCCATCGCTGATACAAAATCCTGAGACAAAAGACTGAGCAAGCGCCTCAGCCTCGCTCATTCTTCATATCCTGAAGAGTTCTTCCCATGGTTTGTAGATCGGGCGTGCCATAACTACGTCCCCAAAGCTAAGCTGAGTTTGTGTTTTCAGACTTCTGTCCTCAAACTCCTGGGCCATACACCCTCCAGGCTGGGCACCTGGAGCCACACATTAGGACAGTGCCTACCCAATTCATGGGAATTCTGCCCATTCCATTGTCCAAAATCGTACAAATTAGGAGAACCCTCCAAAGCCCAGGAGGCCATCCCAATGGTGTAGGTCACCCGGGAAAAAAAGGGCTGTCTGACACCAGCTGAGCATCTACCTCCACTCATACCATGGATGGATGTCCCCAGAGAAGAAGATTGAACACGACAGGACCCTAGGCCATTATCGGATCCTTTGTTTTGTTTTACAGGCATGTCTCCTCAAAAGCCTGTATTCCAATACCAGCATAGGGGTTTTCTTGAGGCACCATAAAACAAATCTCGTCTCCACAAGGAAACGTGTGCATGGGAGCTATGCCAGATGCTTAGGAGAATACTTCAGGGTCCAGGTGCCACCGCCCCATTCCAAGGCCCTCAGGGACACAAATACACTTTAGGACCCATCCTCAGGAAAGTACATTTCAACTCAGCCACCCCGGTTGTTCCCGCAGATCCATCAGATCTAAACTGTCTTGTTGCTAGGAGACAATTGGAATGGGAAGCGGCTTCCCAGTCATCCATCCTTGAACGGTGCTCTGGAGTCATTCCATATGGGATGTCCTGGAGCTGACCAAAGGTCTCAATTGTCCCACAGAAGGAATCCTTGAAGGGGGCTTCCCACAACTCCCAACGTGGGAAAACATCCAGGGCCTCGAGATTCCGCTCCCTCCATGAAGGGGCCGTCAGGCACAGAAACTCCAACCTGAGCCAACGTCTGATACTCGCCCTGACAGCAGATGCATGAGATATTGTTTCAGATTTGCAGTGGGTACCTGCCGTGACCTCATCCTGAAACCGAAGTCTAGATTGTGTTCTCAGACTTCCGTCCTCACACTTCTGGCCCCGAGGCCCTCAAGTTTGTCAAATCCGGACTGAAAATGAAGCACTCTGCCTGCACTCTAGAAAAAATATATTGCCTAATGAGCTGCCCAGGCAGCTTAAAGGAGGAAAAACCTACACGGCACTCGAATGTACCCAAATAATATAGTCTAACCTGGGCACTAATGCACTGTCTGACACAACCTGAGCCCGGACCTCCTGACCAACACCCAGACAGCTGAATGCACACTGAGCACATCAGACCCGCCATTGGCCTTAGGTCATCATCTCTTCCCTACCTCAGTTTTCAGGCTTCAGAACCTAGACCTTATCTCCAATCACTGCCCAGGGGTGACTGTGATGCAGAAATCAGAACTCTTCCTTACCCATGGCAAGAAACCTTGTGGTTGGCATGTTGTCCAAGGTTCAGTGTAGTTGAAACCAGTGTGGCCCATGAGGCCCCGCCCATGCTTGCGGGTCACATTGGTCACAAACACACATTGTGACCCTCAGCCTGAGCCCCGTCCTCAGGTAAGGCCTCTCAGTGGCTGGATGGAGAGACAGCATATTTGGCTTGCCATGCCCCTAGGCCCCAATTTTTAACCATAGTTCGGGTTGTCCCTTCACTCTTCCCCAGGGCTTTGCTTTGGAATTCCTCTTTTTGTGGAACCTGAGGTAACAAACCTGAAAGGAGTCCTCCCATCCCACAGATTGACGGAAAACAATTGGGATAGGGCCAAATCCACAGAGAACAAGATTCGTCCGTGGACCATGAGGCCTCCCCAACCTTCCACGGACATCGCTGACAAAAAATCCAGAGACAAAAGCCTGAGCACGCGCCTCAGACTCGCTCATTCTTCATATCCTGAAGAGTTCTTCAGATAAGAACCTACACGGCACTCGAATGCACCCAAAATATATTGTCTAACCTGGGCACTAATGCACTGTCTGACAACCTGAGCCCGGACCTATTGACCAACACCCAGACAGCTGACCGCACACTGGGCACATCAGACCCAGCATGTCCTTAGGTGATCATCTCTTCCCTACCTCAGTTTTCAGGCTTCAGAACCTAGACCTTATCTCCAATCACTGCCCAGGGGTGACTGTGATGCAGAAATCAGAACTCTTCCTTACCCATAGCAAGAAACCTTGTGGTTGGCATGTTGTCCAACGTTCAGTGTAGGAGAAACCAGCATTCAGCCTGAGGCCCCGCCCATTCTTGAGTGCGACGAGGGCATAAACACGCATTGTGACCCTCAGCTTGAGTACTGTCCTCTAGTACGTCCTCTCAGTGGCTGGACCATTAGATGTCTTATTGGGCTTGACATGTCCATAGGCCCCAATTTTTAACCAGATTTCTGGTTGTCCAGTCGCCCCTCCCCAGGGCTCGACTCTGGAATCCCTCATTTGGTGGGACACCTGAGGTTGAAAAACAAAACAAAACAAATCAACAACAATAGAGCAACGGACTTCTTCCATTCCACAGAATGACCCCAAACTCTTTGGACGGGGCCAAACCCCAGAGAGTAAGACTCGTCCATTTCCCATGAAGTCACCCGGAAATTTCACGACCATGAGTGACAAGATATCCAGAGACAAAAACTTGAGCAGAGCCTCACACTCGCCCTTTTTTCATATCCCAAAGAGTTTTCCTTATGGTCTGTAGATCAGTCCTGCCATACCTATGACCCGAAACATAAGCCGAGTTTGTGTTTTCAGACAACTGTCCAAACAGCCCTGGCCTACACACCCTACAGGCTCAGGCCCCTGAAGCCAAACCTGACGACTGTGATTGCCCTCTCCACGGGAATTGTATCTGCCCATTCCAATGGCCACAACCCTCCTAAGAGTATAAACCTCCAAAGTCCCTGAGGCCATCCCAATATTTTGGCTTCCCAGGGCAAATGGGGCAATCTGGGCCCATCTGAGCACCTACCGGCACTCAGACCCGTAGACTGATGTCCCCAGACTTAAAAGGAACGAACAGGCCCCTAGGCACCTATCGGATCCATTGCTTTGGTTTCCAGGCATCTCTCCTCAGAAGCCTAGATTTCAATAACAGCATATGGCTGTTTCTTGACTCACCCATCAGAACAAATCTCATCTACACATGGGAATCTTGCATGATGGGGCTATGTGAAATCCTCTCTTTAGGAGAACCCTTCAGGGCCCCAGTGCCACCGCTTCATTCTAAGGTCTCCATAGACACAATATCATATTAGGACACATCCACGGGAGAGTCCATTTCAACTCAGCCTCCTCGGTTGCTCCCCCAGATCCAGCAGATCTAACCTGTCTTGTTGCTTGGAGACAATTGGAATGCGAGTGGGCTACCGAGCCATCCATCCTTAGAACCCTGCTCGGAATCGTTGTCCTGGTACCAACCAACAGGTCTCAATTGTCCTGCAGAAGAATCTTTGCAGTTGGGAGCTTCCCACAACTCCCATCGCGGGAAAAACCTATGGCTTCGTGATCCACCCCCGCTTCAAGAAGGCGCCATCAGGAACAGACTGTCCAAACTGAGCGATCGTCTGATCCTCGCCCTGACTTCAGATGCACGAGATCTCGATTCAGGTCTGTAGATTGTGCCTGCCATATCCTCACCCAGAAAGCTAGGCCTAGCTTGGGTCTCAGACTTCCTTCCTCAGACTACTGGCCCACAAGCCCTCAGTTTGGCAATCCGGAAGTACAATGCAGGACTCTGCCTGCCCTCCAGAGAAAAGCATTGCCCTCTGGCGTTACCCAGAAAACACAAATGAGGATAAACGGGGCACACCATTCGGCTGTACCCCAAATATATAGGCTGACCTGGGCACTAATGCCCTTTCTGACACAGCCTGATCCTGGACCTCCTGGCCACACCCAGATAGCTGGACGCACACTGAGCACATCGGACCCGACATGGCCTTAGGTCGTCATCTCTTCTCAACCTCGGTTTTCAGGCTTCAGATCCTAGAACTTATCTCCAATCACGGCCCGGGTTTGAAAACGATGCAGAAATCAGAACTCTTTCCCCATGGCAAGACACCTTGTGGTTGGCATGTTGTCCAAGATTCAGTGTAGTTGAAACCAGTGTGGCCCATGAGGCCCCGCTCATCCTTGCGGGCCACATTGGTCACAAACACACATTGTGACCCTCAGCCTGAGCCCAGTCCTCAGGTAAGGCCTCTCAGTGGCTGGATGGAGAGACAGCATATTGGGCTTGCCATGCCCCTAGGCCCCAATTTTTAACCATAGTTCGGGTTGTCCCTTCACTCTTCCCCAGGGCTCTGCTTTGCAATTCCTCTTTTGATGGGACACCTGAGGTAACAAACCTGAAAGGAGTCCTCCCATCCCACAGATTGACGAAAAACAATTGGGATAGGGCCAAGTCCACAGAGAGCAAGATTCGTCCATGGCCCATGAGGCCTCCCCAACATTCCACGGCCATCGCTGATACAAAATCCAGAGACAAAAGACTGAGCACGCGCCTCAGACTCGCTCATTCTTCATATCCTGAAGAGTTCTTCAGATAAGAACCTACAGGGCACTAGCAGCCACCCAAAATATATAGTCTAACCTGGGCACTAATTCACTGTCTGACAACCTGAGCCCGGACCTCGTGACCAACACCCAGACAGCTGACCGCACACTGAGCACATCAGACCCGCCATGGCCTTAGGTCATCATCTCTTCCCTACCTCAGTTTTTAGGCTTCAGAACCTAGACCTTACCCTACGTTTTCAGGCTTCAAAACCATGAACCTAACCCTAACCCTGACCCCTACCCTAAGCCTTATGCTAACCCTGACCTCAACGATGTCTAACCCTAAGCCTGACCCTAAGTCTTTCTTAACCCTAACCCTAACACTAACCTTGTCTAAACCCAGCTCTGTTCCCTCCAGCACGGACATCCCCTGCACCCAGGCCTCCCACGTGTTGGAAGGAGGCTATTTGGGGGTCACTGGATGGGCACTGCATTGAGTGGAGTGTGAGCCTTGAGCAGCATGGGGACCGGTAGCTCAGGGAGTTCTGCTGCAGCAGGAAGATCGGTAAGGAGCCCCCAGGCAGTCTTGACCTCACTTCCCTGACGACAGAGCCCAAAGGAATTGGAACCCACTTATCCAGGAACCCCATTACAGAGAAAGCCCCCTGCCCAGCTCATTTCTAGGCACATCCTAAAGGAAGCGTCATGTTCTTCTGCTGTACTGAAGCCGAGAGGATTCAGGGAGAAGAGAGCTCGCCGGCCAGACAAGTCCCCTCCCTGGCAGGTCATATCAGGTTTCCCCAACGCCTCAGGCCTTTGGCTTATAAAATCAAAAGGAGACATGAGGGGGCTCAGAGTCAGAGAGTCCCAAACCTTCTATTCGTCCGGTGTAGCCCTAGGTCTCCTCCCCGTCTCTGTGTGTTTGTGTGTATGTGTGTGTCTGTGTGTGTGTGTGTGCCACTGGGTTTCTGTGTGTTCTGTGTGTAAAGAGGACCTGGCCATGCCATCGTGGATGGAGATGCCCCAAGCAGGATGAGGCTGATATGCGGTTAGATGTCTGTTGGGTAAGTCATGTTCACACCCCAGTTTGAGGCTGCTTAATTGGGATCAGTTTTAGGGTCTACACAACTTCTGCCCAGGGTTTATCCTGAGACCCTGAATGGATGGGTCCATGACTCAGGAGCAGGGCTAACCCTAACAGTAACCACTAAGCCAGACCCTGACACTGACTGTGAGCCTGCCCCAAACCATAACCCAAGCCCTGACCCTGACTCTGACCCTGACCCTGACTGTGATCCTTACCTGAAAGCAAAACAAAACCTAAGCCTGGCAAGGACCCTGATGTGGACCCTGAACCTAAACTTAACTCTTACATTACCGTAAATATGACTAATACCTAACCATGACCCAGACCCTGACCCTAATCCTAACCCTGATGCTGATCTAAAACTGACCCTAACACTAACCCTGACACTGAATGTGAGCATGAACTTAACTCTAACCCTAAACCTAACCCTGACCCTGACACTAACACGGGCCCTGACCCGAAACCTAACGCTGAGCCTAACCCTAAAACTAACCCCCTAACATTATCCCTATCTCTGACCCTAACCCGGTCTAACCCTAACCCGCAACTACTATCTCTAATCCTAACTCTAACCCCACTTTAACAATAATCCTGACCCTCTCCCTGACCCTGATCATAACCCTCACTCTGAACTTTGCCTATGTCAGAACTTAACCTTAAACCTGACCCTGGCCTTGACCTTAACACTGACCCTAACCCTGACTGTAAACCTAACTCTGACCCAATCCGTGAGCCTGAACAGAATCTTAACCCTAAAGCTAACACTGATCCTGAACGTACTCATAAAACAGAACCTAAACATAAAGTTGACCTTACCATAACCGTAAACCTAATCCTGACCCTGACCCTAACCCTGACACTAAACCTGTCCCAAACCTAACCCTGACCCTGACATGAACCTTGCCCCCACACCAAAACTTGAACCTGACCCTAAATCTGACCATGACCCTGAACCTGACCCTAAACCTAACCTTCATCCTAACACTGATCCTGTCCCTGACTGTGACTGTAACACTAACCGTGACCCTACTGTGAGCCTGACTCTAAACCTAACCATGAACCTAACCCTAACCCTGACCCCTACCCTAAGCCTTACGCTAACCCTGACCTCAACGACGTCTAACCCTAACCCTGACCCTAAGTCTTTCTTAACCCTAACCCTAACACTAACCTAGTCTAAGCCCAGCCTTGCTCCCTCCAGCGGGGACAACAGCTGCACCCAGGCTTCCCAGGGACTAGGGGGAGGCTCTATGGGGGTCACTGGATGGGCACTGCGTTGAGTGGAGTGTGAGCCTTGAGCAGCTTGGGGACCGGTAGCTCAGGGAGCTCTGGTCGAGCAGGAAGTTCGGTAAGGGGCCCCCAGGCAGTGGTGACCTCACTTCCCTGACGACAGAGCCCAACGGAATTGGAACCCACGTATCCAGGCACCCCATTACAGAGAAAACACCCCTGCCCAGCTCATTTCTAGGCACATCCTAAAGGAAGCGACACGTTCTTCTTCTGTACTGAAGCTGAGAGGATGCAGGGAGAAGAGAGCTCGCCCACCAGACACGTCCCCTCCCTGGCAGGTCATATCAGGTTTCACCAACGCCTCAGGCCCTTTGGCTAATAAAATCAAAACGTGACACCAGGGAGCTCAGAGTCAGAGAGTCCCACACCTTCTATTCGACTGGTGTAGCCCTAGGTCTCCTCCCTGTCTCTCTCTCTGTGTGCGTGTGTGAGTGTTTTGCCACTGGGTTTCTGTGTCTGTGTGTAAAGAGGACCTGGCCATGCCATCGTGGATGGAGATGCCACAAGCAGGATCAGGCTGATGATGGGTTAGATGCCTGGTGGGCAAGTCATGAGTCCATGACCCAGGAGCGGGGCGAACCCTAACAGTAACCACTAACCGTGACCCTGACACTGACTCTGAGCCTGCCCCAAACCCTAACCCGAACCCTGACCCTGACCCTGACGCTAAAACTGACCGTGATCCCGACCTGAACCCTTAATCTGAACCTGAGCCTGACACTGACCTTGTCCGGATCCTGGACCTAAAACTAACTCTGGAATAACCTAGCTATGACTCATCCCTAACCGTGACCCTGACCCTGACCCTAAACCTAATACTGACCTTGAACTAACCCTGACCATAACTGAACCCTGTCCGTGACTGTGTGCCTGACCCTAAAACTAACCCTAAGGTAACCCTAACCCTGACCCTTATACGGACATTGTACCTAAACCGAACACTGACCCTGACCCTAACACTAAGCCCTACCATAAACCAAACCCTCACCCTGACCTTACGCAGTGTAACCCTAACCCTCACGTTAACACTACTTCTAACACTAACCCTAACCCCATCCCAAATTTTCCCATAAACCTAACTGTGAACCTGAACCGAACATAAAGCAAAGCCTGAACCTAAATCTGACCCTGGCCCTGACCTTCACCTGACCCTGACCCTAATCCTAACCATGACCTTAACACTGACCACTACATAACCCTGTCCCTGACCGGAATGTGGACTTTAACCAATACCTGATCCTGACACTAAACCTGACACTGGCCCAAACTTCACCCTGACCCTGACCCAGGCCATGACCATCAACCTAACCCTGACCCTAACAGTGACCCTGATCCAAACCTAACACTAACCCTGAGACTGAATGTGAGCCTGATCCTAACTCTACCCCTAAACGTAACCCTAACCCTGAAAGTACCACGGGTCCTCCGCCGATCCTATCGCCGAACCTAACCCTAACACTATACTCTAACCCTACCGCGGATCCTGACCCTAACCAATCTAACCCTAACCCTCAACCTAACTCTAACCCTAACACTAAACGTAAACTTTAACAATAACCCTTACCTTATACCTGACTATGATCATAACCCTAACCCTGAACTTTGCCTCTACCAGACCCTGACCCTAAACCTGACCCTGGCCCTGACCCTAAACCTAACCATGACACTAACACTGACCACTACATAACCTTGTCCCTAACCCAAATGTGGACTTTGAACCAATACCTGATCCTGACCCTAAACCTGACACTGGCTCTAAACTTCACCCTGACCCTGACCCAGGCCATGATCATAAACCTAACCCTGAGCCTAATAGTGATCCCGACCCTGACCTGAACACTAAACCTGAGCCTGGCTGTTAGCCTACCCTACTCTAACCCTAAATGTAACCCTGACCCTGACATTAAGTGGGCCCTACCCCGAATCCTATTGCTGAAACTAACCCTAACACTAACCCCTAACCTACCACGGACCCTGACCCTAACAAGTTCAAACCCTAACCATCAACCTAACGCTAACCCTAACACTAACGCTGAACTTTAACAATAACCCTGACCCTAGCTGACTATGATCATAACCCGGAACCTGAACTTTGCCTATACCAGACACTGACCCTAAACCTAACCCTGAACTTTGCTATTAGAGACCCTGATCCTAATCCTGACCCTGGCCGTGACCCTAAACCTAACCATGACCCTAACAATGACCACTACATAACCCTGTCCCTGACCCGAATGTAGACTTTAAACCAATACCTGATCCTGACCGTAAACCTGACACTGGCCCTAGACTTCACCCTGACCCTGAGAAAGGCAAACCATAAACCTAACCCTGACCATAACAGTGACCCTGACCCTGACCCTAACAATCATGACCCTGAATGTGAGCCTGAACCTAACTCTTACCCTTAACATAACCCTGAATCTGACACTAACACGGGCCCTGACCCGAAACCTAATGCTGAACCTAACCCTAATACTAACCCCTAACATTATCCCTGACTCTGACCCTAACCCGGTCTAACCCTAACCCTCAAACTACCTCTAAGCCTTACTCTAACCCCACTTTAACAATAATCCTGACCCTCTCCCTGACCCTGATCATAACCCTAACTCTGAACTTTGCCTATGTCAGACCTTAACCTTAAACCTGACCCTGGGCCTTGACCTTAATACTGACCCTAACCCTGACTGTAAACCTAACTCTGACCCAATCCGTGAGCCTGAACAGATTAGTAACCCTAAAGCTAACACTGATCCTGAACCTACTCATAAAACAGAACCTAAACATAAAGCTGACCTTACCATAACCATAAACCTAATCCTGACCCTGACCCTAACCCTGACACTAAACTAGTCCCAAACCTAACCCTGACCCTGACATGAACCTTGCCCCCAACAAAACTTGAACCTGACCCTAAATCTGACCATAACCCTGAACCTGACCCTTAACCTAACCGTCACCGTAACACTGACCCTGACCCTGACTCTGACAGTAATGGTAACCCTGACCCTATTGTGAGCCTGACCCTAAACCTAACCATGAACCTAACCCTAAACCTGACCCCTAACCTAACCCTAACACTAACCCTGACCCCAACGATGTCTCACCCTAACCCTAACCCTAACCCTAACCCTAAGTCTCTCGCTAACACTAACCCTAACCCTAACCCTAACCCTAACCTTAACTCGGTCTGAACCCATCTCTGTTCCCTGAAGCGGGGACAATAGTTGCATCCAGGACACCCAGGGGCTGGGATTGGCTGTGTGGGGGTCACTGGATGAACAGCGCATGGAGTGGTGGGTGAGCCTTGAGCAGCTAGGGGATGGGCACGCTCACGGTGCTCTGGTGGGAGCAGAAAGTTTGGTAAGGAGCCCCCATTCAATGGTGACCTCACTTCCCTGACGACAGAGCCCAACGGAATTAGAATCCACGTATCCAGGCACCCCATTACAGAGAAAACCCCCCTGCCCAGCTCATTTCTAGGCACATCCTAAAGGAAGTGACATGTTCTTCTGCTGTACTGAAGCCCTGAGGATGCAGGGAGAAGAGAGCTCACCCACCATACAAGTCCCCTCACTGGCAGGTTATATCAGGCTTCCCCAACGCCTCAGGCCCTTTGGCAAATAAAATCAAAAGGTGACACCAGGGGGCTCAGAGTCAGAGAGTCCCACACATTTTAATTGAGCGGTATAGCTCTAAGTCTCCTCCCCATGTGTGTGTGTGTGTGTGTGTGTGTTGTGTGTGTGTGTGTGTGTGTGTGCCTCTGGGTGTCTGTGGCTCTGTGTGTAAAGAGGACCTGGCCATGCCATCGTGGGTGAAGATGTCCCAAGCAGGAGCAGGCTGATGAGGGGTTAGATGCCTGGTGGGCAGGTCATGTTTACATCCCAGTGTAATGCTGGCTAAGTGGGATCGGGTGTGGGGTCTACAGCCTTCTGCCCAGGGTTTTTCCTGAGAACCTAAAGGGAGGGGACAATGAACCAGGAGCGGGGAGAACCCTAACAGTAACCACTGACCCTGACCCTGAACTGTGAGCCTGCCCCAAACCCTAACCCGAGCCCTGACCCTGACACTGACCCTAACCCTGACCGTGATCCTGACCTGAACCCTAAAACCTAAACCTAAGCCTGATGCTGACCCTGATCCGGACCCTGAAACTAAACCTAAGTCTGAGATAACCTAACTATGACTCATCTCTAAACAGGACCCTGACCTGACCCTAATCGTAATCCTGACACTGACCTAACCCTGACCCTAACCCTAACCCTGACCCTGACTGTGTGCCTGACCCTAAACCTAAACCTAAAGGTAACCCTAACACTGACCCTAATATGGACCTTGTACCCAAACCGAACACTGACCCTGACCCTAACACTAACCCCTACCCTAAACCAAACCCTCACCCTGACCTTACCCTGTCTAACCCTAACCCTCACGATAACACTACTTCTAACTCTAACCCTAACCCCATCCCAAACTTTTCCCCTAAACCTAACTGTGAACCTGAACCGAACATAAAGCAAAGACTGAACCTAAACCTGACCCTGGCCCTGACCTTAACCTGACTCTGACCCTGACCCTAATCCTAACCATGACCTTAACACTGACCACTACATAACCCTGTCCCTGACCCGAATGTGGACTTTAACCAATACCTGATCCTGACGCTAAACCTGACACTGGCCCTAAACTTCACCATGACCCTGACCCAGGCCATGACCATCAACCTAACCCTGACCCTAACAGTGACCCTGATCCAAACCTAACACTAACCCTGAGACGGAATGTGAGCCTGACCCTAACTCTACCCCTAAACGTAACCTTAACCCTGACACTACCACGGGTCCTCCGCTGATCCCTATCGCTGAACCTAACCCTAACACTATACTGTAACCCTTCCTCGAACCCTGACCCTAAACATGTCTAACCCTAACCCTCAACCTAACTCTAACCCTAACACTAACCCTAAACTTTAACAATAACCCTTACCCTATACCTGCCTATGATCATAACCCTAACCCTGAACTTTGCCTCTACCAGACCCTGACCCTAAACCTGGCCCTGGCCCTGACCCTAAACCTAACCATGACACTAACACTGACCACTACATAACCTTGTCCCTAACCCAAATGTGGACTTTGAACCAATACCTGATCCTGACCCTAAACCTGACACTGGCTCTAAACTTCACCCTGACCCTGACCCAGGCCATGATCATAAACCTAACCCTGAGCCTAATAGTGATCCCGACCCTGACCTGAACACTAAACCTGAGCCTGGCTGTTAGCCTACCCTACTCTAACCCTAAATGTAACCCTGACCCTGACACTAACGGGGGCCCTACCCCGAATCCTATTGCTGAAACTAACTCTAACACTAACCCCTAACCTACCACGGACCCTGACCCTAACAAGTTCTAACCCTAACCATCAACCTAACGCTAACCCTAACACTAACGCTGAACTTTAACAATAACCCTGACCCTATAGCTGACTATGATCATAACCCTAACCCTGAACTTTGCCTATACCAGACACTGACCCTAAACCTAACCCTGAAAATTGCTATTAGGGACCCTGATCCTAAACCTGACCATGGCCCTGACCCTAAACCTAACCATGACAGTAACACTGACTACTGCATAACCTTGTCCCAACCCAAATGTGGACTTAGAACCAATACCTGATCCTGACCCTAAACCTGACACTGCCCTAAACTATACCCTGACCCTGACGCAGGCCATGACCATAAACCTAACCCTGACCCTAACACTGACCCTAACCCTGACCCTAACACTAACCCTGACACTGAATGTGAGCCTGACCCTAACTCTACCCCTAAACGTAACCCTGACCCTGACACTAACACATGCCCTCCGCGAATCCTATCGCTGAAACTAACCCTAACACTAAACCTTAACCCTACCACGGACCCTGACCCTAACGAGGGCTAATCCTAACTCTCAACCTAACTCTAACCCCTAAACCTAACCCTAAACATAAACAATAACCCGGACCCTATGCCTGATTATGATCATTACCCTTACCCGGAACTTTGCATATAGCAGACCCGGACCCTAAATCTGACCCTGGCCCAGACTCTCAACAGAACCATGACCCTAAAATGACCACTAAATAATCATGTCCCTGACCCGAATGTGGACTTTAAACCCAATACCTGAACCTGACCGTAACCTGACACTGGCCCTAGACTTCACCATGACCCTGACCCAGGCAAAGACTATAAACCTAACCCTGACTCTAACAGTGATGCTGACACTGACCCTAACACTAACCCTGACATTGAATGGGAGCCTGACCCTAACTCTAACCCTAAACGTAACCCGCACACTGACACTAACACGGGCCCTGACCCGAAACCTAATGCTGAACCTAACCCTAAAACTAACCCCTAACATTATCCCTGACACTGACCCAAACCCGGTCTAACCCTAACCCTCAACCTAGCTCTAACCCTAACCCTAAACCCACTTTAACAATTATCCTAACCCTCTCCCTGAACCTGATCATAACCCTAAGTCTAAACATTACCTATGTCAGAACTTAACCTTAAAACTGACCCTGGCCTTGACCTTAACTCTGACCCTAACCCTGACTGTAAACCTAACTCTGACCCAATCCGTGATCCTGAACAGAATCGTCACCCTAAATCTCACCCTGATCCTGAACCTACTCATAAAACAGAACCTAAACATAAAGCTGGCCTTACCATAACCATGAACCTAACCCTGACCCTGACCCTAACCCTGACAATAAACCTGTCCCAAATCTAAACCTGACCCTGACATGAACCTTGCCCCCACACCAAAACTTGAACCTGACTCTAAATCTGACCATGACACTGAACCTGACCCTAAAACTAAACGTCATCCTAACACTGACCCTGTCCCTGACTGTGACCATAACGCTAACCGTGACCCTACTGACCCTAAACCTAACCATGAACCTAACCCTAACCCTGACCCTTACCCTAAGCTTTACGGTAAGCCTGACCTCAACGACGTCTAACCCTACGTCCCTACGTCTTTCTTAACCCTAACCCTAACACTAACCTAGTCTAAACCCAGCTCTGTTCCTTTCAGTGGGGACAACAGCTGCACCTAGTCCTCCCAGGGGGTGGGAGGAGGCTGTATGGGGGTACTGCATGGGCACTGCATTGAGTGGAGTGTGAGCCTTGAGCAGCTTGGGGACCAGCGGCTCAGGGAGCTCTGGTGGAGCAGGAATTTCGGTAAGGAGCCCCCAGGCAGTGGTGACCTCACTTCCCTGACGACAGAGCCCAAGGGAATTGAAACCCACGTATCCAGGCACCCCATTACAGAGAAACCCCCAATGCCCAGCTCATATCTAGGCACATCCTAAAGGAAGCGACATGTTCTTCTGCTGTACTGAAGCTGAGAGGATACAGGGAGAAGACAGCTCGCCCGCCAGACAAGTCCCCTACCTGGCAGGTCATATCAGGTTTCCCCAACGCTTCAGGCCCTTTGGCTAATAAACTCAAAAGGGGACACCAGGGGGCTCAGAGTCAGAGAGGCCCACACCTTCTTATCGACCAGTGTAGCCCTAGGTCTCCTGCCTGTCTCTGCTCTGTGTGTGTGTGTGTGTGTGTGTGTGTGCTTGTGTGTGTGTGCCACTGGGTTTCTGTGTCTGTGTGTAAAGAGGACCTGGCTATGCCATCGTGGGTGGAGATGACCCAAGCAGGATCAGGCTGATGAGGGTTTAGATATCTGGTGGGCAAAGTCATGTTCACACCCCAGTTTAAGGCTGGTTAAGTTGGATCGGGTGTAGGGTATACACCCTTCTGCCCAGGGTTTATCCTGAGACCCTGAACGGATGGGTCCATGACCCAGGATCAGGGCTAACCCTAACAGAACCACTAACCCTGACCCTGAAACTGACTGTGAGCCTGCCCTATACCTAACCCAAGCCCTGACCCTGACCCTGACCCTGACCCTGACTGTGATCCTGACCTGAACCCTAAACCTAAACCTAAGCCTGACACTGACCCTGATGTGGACCCTGAACCCAAACCTAACTCTGACATTACCGTAACCATGACTGAAACCTAACTAGGACCCTGACCCTGACCCTAATCCTAATCCTGACGCTGACCTAATCCGGACGCTAACCCTAAGCCTGAACGTGACTGTGAGCCTGACGCTAGCCCTAAAACTAAAGGTAACTCTAACCATGAACCTCTACGGACCCTGAACCTAAAACCTAACGCTGAACCTGACCCTAACACTAACCCCTACCCTAAACCAAACACTAACCCTGACCTTATGCTGTCTAACCCACCACCTAACCATAACCCTACTTCTAAATCTAACCCAAACCCCATCCCAAACCCTACCGCCAAAACCTAATTGTGACACTGAACCGAATATTGACCCTATACCAAAGCCTGACCCTCAACCTGACCCTGGCCCTGACCTTCATCTGACCATGACCCTGACCCTAATCCAAACCATGACAATACACTAACAACTACATAAACCTGTCCCTTACCCGAATGTGGATTTTAAACCAACCTAAACCTGACCCTCAACCTGACACTGGTGCTAAACTTCACCCTGAGCGTGACCCAGACCATGACCATAAACCTAACCTTTACCCTAACAGTGACCCCGACCCTGACCTGAAAACTAAACCTGACCCTGACTGTGAGCCTGACCTTAACTCGAACCATAAATGTAACTCTGACCCTGACGCTGACACTGGCCCTCCTCGAATCCTATTGCTGATCCTAACCCTAACACTAACCCCTAAACCTACCACGGACACTGACCCTAACAAATTCTTACCCTAACAGACAACCTAACGCTAACCCTAACACTAACCCTAAACTGAAACAATAACCATGATCCTATACCTGATAATGATCATAACCCTAACCCGGAACGTTGCCTATACCAGACCCTGACCCTAAATCACCCCTCACCCTGACCCTAAACCTAACCATGACCCTCACAATGACCACAACATAACCCTGTCCCTGACCCGAATGTGGACTTTAAACCAATACCTGATCCTACCATAAACCCTGACACTGGCCCTAGACTTCACCCTGATCCCGACCCAGGCAAAGACCATAAACTTAACTCTGACCCAAACAATGACCCTGACCCTGAAACTAACACTAAACCTGACACTGAATGAGAGCCTGACCCTAACTCTAACCCTAAACGTAACCCTGACCCTGACACTAACATGGGGCCTGACCCGAAACCTAAGGCTGAACCTAACCCTAAAAAAACCCCCCTAACATTATCCCTGACACTGACCCTAACCCAGTCTAACCCTAACCCCCTCAACCTATCTCTAAGCCTAACTCTAACCTCACTTTAACAATTATCCTGACCCTCTCTCTGAACCTGATCATAACCCTAACTCTGAACATTGCCTATGTCAGAACTTAACCTTAAAACTGACCCTGACCTTGACCTTAACACTGACCCTAACCCTGACTGTAAACCTAACTCTGACCCAATCCGTGAGCCTGAACAGATTAGTAACCCTAAAGCTAACCCTGATCCTGAACCTACTCATAAAACAGAACCTAAACATAAAGCTGACCTTACCATAACCATGAACCTAACCCTGACCCTGACCCTAACCCTGACACTAAACCTGTCCCAAACCTAACCCTGACCTGACATGACCTTGCCCCCAAACCAAAACTTGAACTTGCCCCTAAAACTGACCATGACCCTGAACCTGACCCTAAACCTAACCGTCACCCTAACACTGACCCTGACCCTGACTCTGACCGTAACGCTAACCCTGAACCTACTGTGATCCTGACCCTAAACCTAACCATGAACCTAACCCTAACCCTGACCCCTACCCTAAGCCTTATGCTAACCCTGACCCCAAAGACGTCTAACCCTAAACCTGACCCTAATTCTTTCCTAACCCTAACCATAACACTAACCTGGTCTAAACCCAGCTCTGTTCCCTCCAGCGGGGAAAACAGCTGCACGCAGGCCCAAGGGCTGGGGGGAGGCTGTATGGGGGTCACAGGATGGGCACTGCATTGAGTGGAGTGTGAGCCTTGAGCAGCATGGGTACCAGCAGCTCAGGGAGCTCTGGTGGAGCAGGAAGTTTGGTAAGGAACCCCCAGGCAGTGGGGACCTCACTTCCTTGACGAAGGGCCCAACGGAATTGGAACCCACGTATCCAGGCATCCCATTACAGAGAAACGCCCCTCCCCAGCTCTATCTAGGCACATCCTAAAGGAAAGCGACATGTTCTTCTTCTGCTGTACTGAAGCCGAGAGGATGCAGGGAGAAGAGACCTGGCCCGTCTGACACGTCCCCTCCCTGGCAGGTCATATCAGGTTTCCCCAATGCCTCAGGCCCTTTGGCTAAAAAATCAAAAGGTGACACCAGGGGGCTCAGATCAGAGAGTCCCACACCTTCTGATCCACTCGTATAGGCTTAGGTCTTCTTCCCCGTATGTGTGTGTGTGTGTGTGTGGGGGGGGGTTGCATCTGTGTGTCTGTGTTCTGTGTGTAAAGAGGTCCTGGCTATGCCATCGAGGGTGGAGATGCCCCAAACAGGATCAGGCTGATGAGGGTTTAGATATCTGGTGGGCAAGGCATGTTCACACTCCAGTTTAAGGCTGGTTTAAGTGGGATCAGGTTGTAGGGTCTACAACCCCTTCTTCTGCCCAGGGTTTTAATCCTAGGACCCCTGAACGGATGGGTCCATGACCCAGGATCAGGGCTAACCCTAACAGTAACCACTAACCCTGACCCTGACCCTGACTGACTCTGAGACTGCCCCAAAACCTATAACCAAGCCCTGACCCTGACCCTGAACCTGACCCTGACTGTGATCCTGACCTGAACCCTAAACCTAAACCTAAGCCCTGACACTGACCCTGATGTGGACCCTGAACCTAAACCTAACTCTGACATTACCGTAAACCATGACTCAAACCTAACCAGGACCCTGACCCTGACCCTAACATCCTAACTCTGATGCTGACCTAACCCGGACCATAACCCTAACCCCTGATCGTGACTTGAATTGACCCTAACCCTAAACCTTATGGTAACTCTAACCATGACCCTAATAAGGGACCCTGAACCCTACACCTCATGCTGACCCCTGAAACTAACCCTAACACAACCCTACCTCAACCAACCCTAAACCG